>NC_091192.1:11542424-11574924 GCF_040958095.1 Procambarus clarkii
GTCAAGAACTAGCTGCCCTAGACTATATGAAGGGGAGTACAGTGTGTGTCAAGAACTAGCTGGCCTAGACTATATGAAGGGGAGTACAGTGTGTGTCAAGAACTAGCTGCCCTAGACTATATGAAGGGGAGTACAGTGTGTGTCAAGAACTAGCTGCCCTAGACTATATGAAGGGGAGTACAGTGTGTGTCAAGAACTAGCTGCCCTAGACTATATGAAGGGGAGTACAGTGTGTGTCAAGAACTAGCTGGCCTAGACTATATGAAGGGTAGTATAGTGTGTGTCAAGAACTAGCTGCCCTAGACTATATGAAGGGTAGTACAGTGTGTGTCAAGAACTAACTACGTGATGGTAAATGTCCCCATCACACAGGATAGTCAGTCATACAGTGACATGTGATCAGTAGTCTACACTGACAAACTCTGGCAGCATTATGAGGATATCCTCAAGAACACAAGAGTGAATACTGAAGCTACACAGCTCCAGGTACCTCATGCCAACGGCTCTGAATGGTGTAATAACTGATCATTCACTGATGTAGTGTGCTGGGTCATGCCCCAGTTGCTACTCCCAAGATGTGTGTACCTGGAGTGTTGAGTAGTGTGCTGGGTCATGTCCCAGTTGCTGCTCCCAAGGTGTGTGTACCTGGAGTGTTGAGCAGTGTGCTGGGTCATGCCCCAGTTGCTACTCCCAAGGTGTGTGTACCTGGAGTGTTGAGTAGTGTGCTGGGTCATGCCCCAGTTGCTACTCCCAAGGTGTGTGTACCTGGAGTGTTGATTAGTGTGCTGGGTCATGTCCCAGTTGTTGCTCCCAGGGTGTGTGTACCTGGAGAGTTGAGTAGTGTGCTGGGTCATGTCCCAGTTGCTGCTCCCAGGGTGTGTGTACCTGGAGTGTTGAGTAGTGTGCTGGGTCATGCCCCAGTTGCTGCTCCCAGGGTGTGTGTACCTGGAGTGTTGATTAGTGTGCTGGGTCATGTCCCAGTTGCTGCTCCCAGGGTGTGTGTACCTGGAGTGTTGAGTAGTGTGCTGGGTCATGCCCCAGTTGCTGCTCCCAGGGTGTGTGTGTGTGTACCTGGAGTGTTGAGTAGTGTGCTGGGTCATGCCCCAGTTGCTGCTCCCAGGGTGTGTGTACCTGGAGTGTTGAGTAGTGTGCTGGGTCATGCCCCAGTTGCTGCTCCCAGGGTGTGTGTACCTGGAGTGTTGTAGTGTGCTGGGTCATGCCCCAGTTGCTGCTCCCAGGGTGTGTGTACCTGGAGTGTTGAGTAGTGTGCTGGGTCATGCCCCAGTTGCTGCTCCCAGGGTGCGTACCTGGGGTGTTGTAGTGTGCTGGGTCATGCCCCAGTTGCTGCTCCCAGGGTGTGTGTACCTGGAGTGTTGAGTAGTGTGCTGGGTCATGCCCCAGTTGGTGCTCCCAGGGTGTGTGCACCTGGAGTGCTCAGGACTGTGCGAGGTCATGCCCCAGTTGTAGCTCCCAGGGTGTGTGCACCTGGAGTGCTCAGGACTGTGCGAGGTCATGTCCCAGTTGCTGCTCCCAGGGTGTGTGCACCTGGAGTGTTGAGTAGTGTGCTAGGTCACGCCCCAGTTGCTGCTCCCAGGGTGTGTGTACCTGGAGTGTTTAGTGTGCTGGGTCATGCCCCAGTTGGTGCTCCCAGGGTGTGTGCACCTGGAGTGCTCAGGACTGTGCGAGGTCATGTCCCAGTTGTTGCTCCCAGGGTGTGTGCACCTGGAGTGTTGAGTAGTGTGCTAGGTCACGCCCCAGTTGCTGCTCCCAGGGTGTATGTACCTGGAGTGTTGAGTAGTGTGCTGGGTCATGCCCCAGTTGCTGCTCCCAGGGTGCGTACCTGGGGTGTTGTAGTGTGCTGGGTCATGCCCCAGTTGGTGCTCCCAGGGTGTGTGTACCTGGAGTGTTGAGTAGTGTGCTGGGTCATGCCCCAGTTGGTGCTCCCAGGGTGTGTGCACCTGGAGTGCTCAGGACTGTGCGAGGTCATGTCCCAGTTGTTGCTCCCAGGGTGTGTGCACCTGGAGTGCTCAGGACTGTGCGAGGTCATGCCCCAGTTGGTGCTCCCAGGGTGTGCACCTGGAGTGCTCAGGACTGTGCGAGGTCATGCCCCAGTTGGTGCTCCCAGGGTGTGTGCACCTGGAGTGCTCAGGACTGTGCTGGGTCATGCCCCAGTTGGTGCTCCCAGGGTGTGTGCACCTGGAGTGCTCAGGACTGTGCGAGGTCATGTCCCAGTTGTTGCTCCCAGGGTGTGTGCACCTGGAGTGTTGAGTGTGCTAGGTCACGCCCCAGTTGCTGCTCCCAGGGTGTGTGTACCTGGAGTGTTTAGTGTGCTGGGTCATGCCCTAGTTGGTGCTCCCAGGGTGTGTGCACCTGGAGTGCTCAGGACTGTGCGAGGTCATGTCCCAGTTGTTGCTCCCAGGGTGTGTGCACCTGGAGTGCTCAGGACTGTGCGAGGTCATGCCCCAGTTGGTGCTCCCAGGGTGTGCACCTGGAGTGCTCAGGACTGTGCGAGGTCATGCCCCAGTTGGTGCTCCCAGGGTGTGTGCACCTGGAGTGCTCAGGACTGTGCTGGGTCATGCCCCAGTTGGTGCTCCCAGGGTGTGTGCACCTGGAGTGCTCAGGACTGTGCGAGGTCATGTCCCAGTTGTTGCTCCCATGGTGTGTGCACCTGGAGTGTTGAGTAGTGTGCTAGGTCATGCCCCAGTTGCTGCTCCCAGGGTGTGTGCACCTGGAGTGTTGAGTAGTGTGCTAGGTCACGCCCCAGTTGCTGCTCCCAGGGTGTGTGTACCTGGAGTGCTCAGGACTGTGCGAGGTCATGTCTCAGTTGTTGCTCCCAGGGTGTGTGTACCTGGAGTGTTGAGTAGTGTGCTGGGTCATGCCCCAGTTGGTGCTCCCAGGGTGTACCTGGAGTGCTCAGGACTGTGCGAGGTCATGTCCCAGTTGTTGCTCCCAGGGTGTGTGCACCTGGAGTGCTCAGGACTGTGCGAGGTCATGCCCCAGTTGGTGCTCCCAGGGTGTGTGCAGCTGGAGTGCTCAGGACTGTGCGAGGTTATGCCCCAGTGGGTGCTCCCAGGGTGTGTGCACCTGGAGTGTTGAGGACTGGGAGATGCGCCAGGTGCGGCAAGGTGAGCATGGCAGGTCCAGCCTCACAGCGGCATGTAATGCATCACCGGGTAAATATGTTATAGAGGGAGGAGGGAGTGACGTGTGACTGGACGCTGAGCCGTCCAGTCCTGTGTGCTGCTGGTCACGTTGATTGACTGGTCAAGATCAAGCCAGTCAGAGGCTTCAGATCAAGCCAGTCAGAGGCTTCAGATCAAGCCAGTCAGAGGCTTCATATCAAGCCAGTCAGAGGCTTCAGATCAAGCCAGCCAGAGGCTTCAGATCAAGCCAGCCAGAGGTTTCAGATCAAGCCAGCCAGAGGTTTCAGATCAAGCCAGCCAGAGGTTTCAGATCAAGCCAGCCAGAGGCTTCAGATCAAGCCAGCCAGAGGCTTCAGATCAAGCCAGCCAGAGGCTTCAGATCAAGCCAGCCAGAGGCTTCAGATCAAGCCAGCCAGAGGCTTCAGATCAAGCCAGCCAGAGGCTTCAGATCAAGCCAGCCAGAGGCTTCAGATCAAGCCAGCCAGAGGCTTCAGATCAAGCCAGTCAGAGGCTTCAGATCAAGCCAGCCAGAGGCTTCAGATCAAGCCAGCCAGAGGCTTCAGATCAAGCCAGCCAGAGGCTTCAGATCAAGCCAGCCAGATTAAGGCAGCCAGAAGCCAGAGACATATGGCGGGTGGCTGGTAAGGTAGTGAGAGACGGCTCGGTCAGCAAGTAGACAATATTGTCAACTCCACCATAAAGCTGGACCTTTATGGTGTTTGGTGGACGAGTCCCTCCCGAGTTGGTGGACGGGTCCTCTAACATTTCCAGGGTGTGGAACACCATCCAAATGTTAAGAGGACCCAATGTTTGAAAGATTACTCCAAGATGAGACGCCCCGCTCCCACAGCTGGTGGCCCAAGATGAGACGCCCAGCTCCCACAGCTGGTGGCCCAAGATGAGACGCCCCGCTCCCACAGCTGGTGGCCCAAGATGAGATGCCCCGCTCCCACAGCTGGTGGCCCAAGATGAGACGCCCCGCTCCCACAGCTGGTGGCCCAAGATGAGACTCCCCGCTCCCACAGCTGGTGGCCCAAGATGAGACGCCCCGCTCCCACAGCTGGTGGCCCAAGATGAGACGCCCCGCTCCCACAGCTGGTGGCCCAAGATGAGACGCCCCACTCCCACAGCTGGTGGCCCAAGATGAGACGCCCAGCTCCCACAGCTGGTGGCCCAAGATGAGACGCCCCGCTCCCACAGCTGGTGGCCCAAGATGAGACGCCCCACTCCCACAGCTGGTGGCCCAAGATGAGACGCCCCGCTCCCACAGCTGGTGGCCCAAGATGAGACGCCCCGCTCCCACAGCTGGTGGCCCAAGATGAGACGCCCCACTCCCACAGCTGGTGGCCCAAGATGAGACGCCCCACTCCCACAGCTGGTGG
Organism: Procambarus clarkii; assembly: GCF_040958095.1. Lineage (NCBI taxonomy): Eukaryota > Metazoa > Arthropoda > Malacostraca > Decapoda > Cambaridae > Procambarus > Procambarus clarkii. The sequence continues at coordinate 11,546,950 of NC_091192.1, forward strand.
CCCAAGATGAGACGCCCCGCTCCCACAGCTGGTGGCCCAAGATGAGACGCCCCGCTCCCACAGCTGGTGGCCCAAGATGAGACGCCCCGCTCCCACAGCTGGTGGCCCAAGATGAGACGCCCCGCTCCCACAGCTGGTGGCCCAAGATGAGATGCCCCGCTCCCACAGCTGGTGGCCCAAGATGAGACGCCCCGCTCCCACAGCTGGTGGCCCAAGATGAGACGCCCCGCTCCCACAGCTGGTGGCCCAAGAGCCTCGATTCTCTAGACGAAAACCCCGCCCCACAGTATATAATCCCCAGATGAGTTATATATGTGTATATATGAACAGTTCATATATGTGTATGTATGAACAACTCGATAAATAATAATGTGTGTATGAACAACTCGATAAATAATAATAATAAAATAAAGAGCCTTAAACAGAACAACATGTGTGGAAGCATCGGAGTGTGTATATATATGAATGCTACACAGTATTCATCTATGGACATCCATATATGGTGAAACACATGTGAAGAACCTCTCACACACTCACAGCTCCCTGACAAGAGGGAGCCACTTAGCTGCCAACACCCACACATCGTGTCAGCAAGGCGGACAGCCCGCCTGCTTTCACACCTCTCACTGTATTTCCCACTTCTATACTTCCCTTCACCTGTGCCTCTCCTTCCTCTTTACTCCCCCCCCCCCAAAAAAAAGGGGGGGGGGGTGTAACGCAGCCATAACTACACCATTGTAAAGTGTTTGTTAATCCATGTAGTGATGTAGAGGCATACGTGTGTAGGTGTCAGTTTACCGGTGGCTCGTGTGGCAGCCATCTGAGCCGGTTGTGTTGTGTTGAGGCTGGGGTTATATGGTGTTATAACGGCACCTGAGGTCACCACAGTACTAACATGGTGGGTGGCGGCCGGCAGGGGGTGGTGGGTGGTGGCCGGCAGGGGGTGGTGGCCGGCAGGGGGGGTGGTGGGTGGTGGCGGCCGGCAGGGGGTGGTGGGTGGTGGCCGGCAGGGGGTGGGGTGGTGGTGGGTGGTGGCCGGCAGGGGGGGGGTGGTGGTGGGTGGTGGCCGGCAGGGGGTGGGGGGGTGGTGGCCGGCAGGGGGGGTGGTGGGTGGTGGTGGCCGGCAGGGGGTGTGGTAAGTGGTGGTGGCCGGCAGGGGGGGTGGTGGGGGGTGGCGGCCGGCAGGGGGGTGGGGGGTGGTGGCCGGCAGGGGGTGTGGTGGGTGGTGGTGGCCGGCAGGGGGTGGGGGGTGGTGGTGGCCGGCAGGGGGTGTGGTGGGTGGTGGTGGCCGGCAGGGGGGGTGGTGGGGGGTGGCGGCCGGCAGGGGGTGGGGGGTGGTGGCCGGCAGGGGGTGTGGTGGGTGGTGGTGGCCGGCAGGGGTGTGGTGGGTGGTGGTGGCCGGCAGGGGGGTGGTGGCCGGCAGGGGGGTGGGTGGGGGGTGGGTGCTGGCCGGCAGTGGGGGTGAGTGGGGGGTGGTGGCCGGCAGTGGGGGTGAGTGGGGGGGTGGTGGCCGGCAGGGGGGTGGGTGGGGGGTGGGTGCTGGCCGGCAGTGGGGGTGAGTGGGGGGGGGGTGGTGGCCGGCAGTGGGGGTGAGTGGGGGGTGGTGGCCGGCAGGGGGGTGGGTGGTGGCCGGCAGTGGGGGTGAGTGGGGGGTGGTGGCCGGCAGTGGGGGTGAGTGGGGGGTGGTGGCCGGCAGGGGGGTGGGTGCTGGCCGGCAGTGGGGGTGAGTGGGGGGGGGGTGGTGGCCGGCAGTGGGGGGTGAGTGGGGGGGTGGTGGCCGGCAGGGGGGTGGGTGGTGGCCGGCAGGGGGGGGGGTGGTGGTGGGTGGTGGCCGGCAGTGGGGGTGAGTGGGGGGTGGTGGCCGGCAGTGGGGGTGAGTGGGGGTGGGTGGTGGCCGGCAGTGGGGGTGAGTGGGGGGTGGTGGCCGGCAGTGGGGGTGAGTGGGGGGTGGGTGCTGGCCGGCAGTGTGCGAGTGACAATATTGTGGGAGGAAGACAGAGACACAGGGCGCCAGGGTATCTTCAGGTGTTTAGTTTTTCTTTAGGATTTTATTTCTTTTTAAGGTTATTATCTTGTAGGTGGTGGTGGTCGCTTGTTGTGGACATGGTCACTAATGACAGGTTTGTTGGTTGGTGACACGCCTGGGTCTTGTAAACATGCCTATGACGGCCAGTGACATGTTGTGCAGAAGGTTGTGGTGGTAAAGATGGAGGGAGGTGTGTGAGGCCTTAGTGGGGACCCCCCCCCCCCGCACTGCCCCCCCCCGCACCTCACACTGCCCCCCCCGCACCTCACACTGCCCCCCCCGGCACCTCACACTGTCCCCCCCCCCCGCACCTCACACTGCCCCCCCCGCACCTCACACTGCCCCCCCCCCGCACCTCACACTGCCCCCCCCCCCGCACCTCACACTGCCCCCCCCCGCACCTCACACCGCCCCCCCCCCGCACCTCACACCGCCCCCCCCCCGCACCTCACACCGCCCCCCCCCGCACCTCACACCGCCCCCCCCCCGGCACCTCACACTGCCCCCCCCCCCCGCCGCACCTCGCACCGCCCCCCCCGCACCTCACACTACCCCCCCCCGCACCTCACACTGCCCCCCCCGCACCTCACACTGCCCCCCCCCGGCACCTCACACCGCCCCCCCCCGCCGCACCTCACACCGCCCCCCCCCCGCACCTCACACCGCCCCCCCCCCGCACCTCACACCGCCCCCCCCCCCCGCACCTCACACCGCCCCCCCCCGCACCTCACACCGCCCCCCCCCCGCACCTCACACCGCCCCCCCCCGCACCTCACACCGCCCCCCCCCCCGCACCTCACACCGCCCCCCCCCCCGCACCTCACACTGCCCCCCCCGCACCTCACACTGCCCCCCCCGCCGCACCTCACACCGCCCCCCCCCCGCACCTCACACTACCCCCCCCCCGCACCTCACACTGCCCCCCCGCACCTCACACTGCCCCCCCGCACCTCACACTGCCCCCCCCGGCACCTCACACCGCCCCCCCCCCGCCGCACCTCACACCGCCCCCCCCCGCCGCACCTCACACCGCCCCCCCCCCGCCGCACCTCACACTGCCCCCCCCGCACCTCACACTGCCCCCCCCCGCACCTCACACCGCCCCCCCCCCCGCACCTCACACCGCACCTCACACTACCCCCCCCCCCGCACCTCACACTACCCCCCCCCCCGCACCTCACACTGCCCCCCCGCACCTCACACTGCCCCCCCCCCCGCACCTCACACTGCCCCCCCCCCCCGCACCTCACACTGCCCCCCCCCCCCCCCGCACCTCACACTGCCCCCCCCCCCGCACCTCACACTGCCCCCCCCCGCACCTCACACTGCCCCCCCCCGCCGCACCTCACACTGCCCCCCCCCGCACCTCACACCCCCCCCCCCCCCCGCACCTCACACTGCCCCCCCCCCCCGCACCTCACACTGCCCCCCCCCCCGCACCTCACACCGCCCCCCCCCGCACCTCACACCGCCCCCCCCGCACCTCACACTGCCCCCCCCCCGGCACCTCACAGAGGTCCTCACCAACACTTGGTACACCTACACCACGGTGATTTTCACTCATACGGCTACTTCTTAGTTCCTCTCTTACCTTACTGCTGACTGGTGTCTTACCTTACTGTTGACTGGTGTCTTACCTTACTGTTGACTGGTGTCTTACCTTACTGTTGACTGGTGTCTTACCTTACTGTTGACTGGTGTCTTACCTTACTGTTGACTGGTGTCTTACCTTACTGCTGACTGGTGTCTTACCTTACTGTTGACTGGTGTCTTACCTTACTGTTGACTGGTGTCTTACCTTACTGTTGACTGGTGTCTTACCTTACTGTTGACTGGTGTCTAACCTTACTGTTGACTGGTGTCTTACCTTACTGTTGACTGGTGTCTTACCTTACTGTTGACTGGTGTCTTACCTTACTGTTGACTGGTGTCTTACCTTACTGTTGACTGGTGTCTTACCTTACTGTTGACTGGTGTCTCTTGCCCTAGTGTTCATTGGTGTTACCTTAGTGATCTTTGTGAGAAGTGTTCCAGTGTGGGGGGCTGGTGTTGTGTACACAGACCAAGACCCAGCCAGCCATCACAGACCAAGACCCATCCAGCCATCACAGACCAAGACCCATCCAGCCATCACAGACCAAGACCCATCCAGCCATCACAGATCAAGACCCATCCAGCCATCACAGACCAAGACCCATCCAGCCATCACAGACCAAGACCCATCCAGCCATCACAGACCAAGACCCAGCCAGCCATCACAGACCAAGACCCAGCCAGCCATCACAGACCAAGACCCATCCAGCCATCACAGATCAAGACCCATCCAGCCATCACAGACCAAGACCCATCCAGCCATCACAGACCAAGACCCAGCCAGCCATCACAGACCAAGACCCAGCCAGCCATCACAGACCAAGACCCATCCAGCCATCACAGACCAAGACCCATTCAGCCATCACAGACCAAGACCCATCCAGCCATCACAGACCAAGACCCATCCAGCCATCACAGATCAAGACCCATCCAGCCATCACAGACCAAGACCCATCCAGCCATCACAGACCAAGACCCAGCCAGCCATCACAGACCAAGACCCAGCCAGCCATCACAGACCAAGACCCAGCCAGCCATCACAGACCAAGACCCAGCCAGCCATCACAGACCAAGACTCAGCCAGCCATCACAGACCAAGACCCAGCCAGCCATCACAGACCAAGACCCAGCCAGCCATCACAGACCAAGACCCAGCCAGCCATCACAGACCACATGGATGGGTCTCTGGTATATGAGTGTTGTCTGCTCTCAACACCTAATGTGTGTGTGTGTGTGTCCCTCTACGGTAGTTGTCCTGCTTGTTAGGTGTCATGAGCCAGGAGTGAGACCTGGTTGATACCTGGTTGATGGGGTTCTGGGAGTTCTTCTACTCCCCAAGCCCGGCCCGAGGCCAGGCTTGACTTGAGGCCAGGCTTGACCACTCCTTGCCTGTACCATGCACTCATTTACAATCATCATGAGGGCAAGCAACGGTTGGGACACCATGCTGTACAGCCGGGCATCATTGTCTCCGAGTCACTCTTGTAATCTCTTCACTGGAAATGTGAAAATTGGTCTTGTTAGTTTACCTGTTATTGCTTTAGTTTTAGTGGTCTGGTAGGCCTGGTCGACGACCGGGCCGCGGGGACACTAAGCCCCGGAAGCACCTCAAGGTAGGTAGTGTGGTATTATTCCGTTGTTACCTGAGGTGTGTGTGGTGGAGGTGAGCGAGTGTATGAGGATGTTCCCTGAGATGGGCGCCTGAGGTTGGGCGCCAGGTGGTCACCTTTGTCACCTTCCCACACACGCTCTAAATATCACACTCACCTTTTGTCTCCACTTGTACACAAAAAGTGGGTAATATTTGTTCATTTATAATCCGCTTTAAGTGTTATTGCCCCAAGTTTACCTGCACTGTGTGTTACAGTGGTTGGTCAGGTCCGGGGTGACGGTTATATTGTGCTTGAGCGTACACTATATTGACCCTTGTGTAAGAGGTGCACACATTAGGGGCAGGGTGGGAGCAAGGTGGGTGGGTTGTGCACTTGTACACCTGTAGGGTATGTGCTACAGAGTTGTGCATCACGCGCATGTCTCTTCACATTCTCAATTTGTCTATTTTTGTTTTGCAACAATAAACAAAACTGCAATTAGTGTGAGGGTGCGAGCAACCGCATGAGAGGCCTGGTGAGAGGCCGGGGGGGCGTGGGGGGCGTTGATCCCCTGACTCGCCACAAGGTAGCCACCTCCCAACATCACAGTCTCCTATATCTAACCTGCCCTACAACTACCCCCCCCCCACAAATGTACTGTATAACAAAGTATTGTGTTGATATATACCTTACCTTGGTGGGTAGCCAGTGGTGGCTCCCAAGAGTAATGTCCCCGCCTTCCCCATCTCTCACCTGGCGCACTGGTAACACACTCCCCGCGCTACCTCACAAATTGTTGGAGGTTCGTATCCTGCCTGGGGAGGATTAACTAGGCGTCAATCCTTAACTGCTCGCCTCTGTTAACCCAGTAGTAGTTGAGTACGGTGTTGGTAATGGAATGGTGGGACGTGTTCTAGGGGAAAACTTGTGGGGGAAGGGGAAAAAACCTACTGTTGCCATGGAGTATAGAAAACTAAAGTTGTCAGCCTGCTAACAGGAGTGAAAGTCGTCTGTGGGGAAAAAAAGGCGATTAAGTATTAGACATGATTGATTATTCCTGACGGATTTACGTTGTTATTGTTTTTAGAATCAGCTACTGTGAACAAAACTTGCAAGTAGCACGGGCTATGGTGAGCCCGTAGTGAACTTACCTGGCACAGGAGCGGGACTGTATCTGACGGATTTACGTCTACTCATTGCGTGCAAGCTTTTCTGTATCGTTGCCAAATGGCTGCACCTACCGTGTCCAGACTCCTCCTCTGATGGGAACATGTCTGGACGAATGTTTGCGTGAGCAAATGGGTATTTCTCAGCTCAAGTGCACACCCAAGATGCAAGTGACTTAAGCACTTGACGCTATTCATATCCACGTGCACTTTACATCAGGTCGGATTACCGTCAAGTGGAGTATCCCTGGATAGACCTTGCCATGTCGAGTCTTGGTATAGTATGACGGCCAGCAAACAATCTCGGGTCATGCTACATCTTCAGGGAAAGCTTATTGAGCTTGCAGGCGATGAGTCACAATAACGTGGCTGAAGTATGTTGACCAGACCACACACTAGAAATTAAAGGGACGACAACGTTTCGGTCCGTCCTGGACCATTCTCAAGTCGATTGGACCATTCTCACAATCGACTTGAGAATGGTCCAGGACGGACCGAAACGTTGTCGTCCCTTCAATTTCTAGTGTGTGGTCTGGTCAACTTATTGAGCTTGTACATTGCTTATGGTGGTTGTTTTAGATGTAGCTACTCAGAAGGAAATGTTCATGTAGCAGGGGCTATAGTGAGTCTGTATAGTTGGGTTATTCCCGATAACCTTGTTACTGTGACATTGCTTATGGGTTGCCCCAACATCTTGAGGAAGTTGTACAGTCAGGTGATGGGGAGAAGGTCACCATCTGACCTCCGGTATTCTTACCTGGATGGCATGCCAGGATCTGCACGCCCACACACACTCTGGGAAGAAACCAATCAGAGGAAAGGCCAGTGTAGAGGCTGCCCTTTGGTGCAATCATATAGGGGGTTGTTGAGGCTAGCAAGCAGCGGCTTGAACCGGGACAGCAGCAAGAACATATTTTCAGGGTTATACCTAGGACAGACCGGCGTGTGTTCTCTCCTAGCCAGGGGTAGAAGCCACACTGACCTGGGGTGCTTATCTTGAGATTATCTTGAGATGATTTCGGGGCTTTTTTTTTTTTTTTTTTTTTTTTTTTTTTTTTTTTTTTTTAGTGTCCCCGCGGCCCGGTCCTCGACCAGGCCTCCACCCCCAGGAAGCAGCCCGTGACAGCTGACTAACACCCAGGTACCTATTTACTGCTAGGTAACAGGGACATTCAGGGTGAAAGAAACTTTGCCCGTTTGTTTCTGCCTCGTGCGGGAATCGAACCCGCGCCACAGAATCACGAGTCCTGCGCGCTATCCACCAGGCTACGAGGCCCCTGTACCAGGCTATGAGGCCCCTGTACCAGGCTACGAGGCCCCTGTACCAGGCTATGAGGCCCCTGTACCAGGCTATGAGGCCCCTGTACCAGGCTATGAGGCCCCTGTTGAACATATGTTGAACACTTGGGCATGGAGCCTTGAAATGTAGTAGTGAGATGTCTGTTTGCCTCTCTTGCTGTTCCTTCGACCATTGTAGGACGCTGTTCTTCTCGTGTTCACTGCATCAACTGAGGTGATGACCACCATATTTGTTCACATTGTTGTCAACATTGTATATTTGAAGAGACCATCTTCCACCATAGACATGGAGGTCACACATCTGGCTGTGTAGCAAGACGCCTCTGTATAACAAGACGTCTTGTTATTGTTGGTCTTCACTACAATATCTTTGGCCTTTATGCCAGTTATAATAAGCTGACACTCTTGCCCTTGCAGTTTTCATCCATTTTGTATTTGTCTTCATGAACCGATGGTTGACACTTGTCCAAGGCATTTCTACAGTTATTCCTTTCTCTCCTTCCCTCCATCTTGTTCTGGTAACCCTAACTACTCCTCGAGATCTGAAATGATGTTCCTTTTGTTCCTGCTCCTCTTCAGTTAAACGTTCCCGCCACTGTCACTCATACCGTCGTCAATAAATGGAATACCCTTTGTTAAATTTGTCTCCCTCCATGTGTTTCAATTTCTTTTCTCAATCTTAAAAATCTTTGACATATTGCAAGCTTTTGGACCATTTTTAACTCTGGACCCATCGTGTGGGGTGATGTCCTTACAAGTACCCAAGGCCGTCTTCTAAAACCTTTCGTCCTCGCTTCTTTTGTCTTGCCTGAATTCCGGAGAGCTGACTAATGTTGATTCTCACATTTTTCAGTCTTTCCTGCGGAGATCTTTCTTTCGGCTCCTTTTCTATTTATTTAGATCTGGCATGGAGAGTCCTTGACGACCCTCATAACAGTGACTGTTTTCCCCTTACTTGTTACCTTCTACATCTGCCCTTTCTCCTCCCCCCCCCCCCCAACTAGGTAATGTTTGATAAAGCAGACTGGAAACTTTCCACTATCCATACTGCTCTTCCCTGCCTATTTGGTGCGTCTCCCACATGCTCTGTCTTCTTTTTCATGACATCTTAGTAGACGCTGCTCTCCACTCCGTCCCTCGCTATGCCTGCCTTGGCCCACATAAGCATGTTCCCTGGTGGGATTCAGGTTGCTCAGCCTGTTTGCTTTTAGTGTGCAGCCTGGAAGAGGCATCGTCGCCGGAATACAAATGAGAGTTCAGGATCCTGTCTTCATTGTTACTGTTGACGCCCCCCCCCCCCCCCCGCTCCCTCACATCTGGAAGAAAGTCCATAAAAAGTCAATTTATTCCAGAATTGTTTCCTGTCCATCTCCAAGGTTCTGGTGTGACAGATCCAGTGTTGCTCGTAAACAAACTGGGTTTGTGTCACATTTCAGTGGTTAGCTCTGGTGCTCCTCATTCTTCTCTCCTCACTCCACCTCTGATAATCTTTTCACCTTTTCTCAACTCCAATCCAGTTTATCCCTCTGCAGTTGTATGGCAGTGGGTTTGGATAGTATTCACCGAGATGCTCCGTCATCTTTCCTCTGTGCTCCTTGCAGTACTTGCTGCATATCTATATTCATATTTGAGCAGACATCAATCCCCAGTGACTGGCTCCAGGCTCTTACTATTAGGAAACCTGGTACTCGAACGACGTCTGAGGATTTACAGCATTGCTCTGTCAACTTGTGTGTGAAAACTGTTTGAGCATATGATTAATGTGCATCTTATGTGGTTCCTACAATATCCTCCCAATTTGTTTTTCGCAAGTGTTGCTGCACAATGGATATTTTGGTGGACTTGGAGGTTATGTTAGTACTGTTTGTGCGGTCAGTTCCTCCATTCTTGCAACTGACAGCACAAACAGTACCTTAGCGGTCTCTAGTGTAGGTGAGAGAGTTTATGAGCATGTTCCCTGAGATGGGCGGCTGAGACCTCTTTTTGTGTACAAGTGGAGACAAAAGGTGTGTGGCATTTAGAGCGTGTGTGGGAAGGTGACAATAAAGGTGACCACCTGGCGCCCAACCTCAGCCGCCCAACCTCAGCCGCCCATCTCAGGGAACATGCTCATACACTCTCTCATGCTCTGCAACTGCACAACCCACCCACATTATTTTTTTACCTGGAGAAGGCTTATGACACCATCTGGAGATACAATATTTCAGCACAACTTCACTCCTTTGGGCTTCGTGGCAATGTGCTACTTTTTCTTCAAAGTTTCGTCTCCCTAGTCGATCACATCCGGTGAAGGTTGGTGATGCTTTCTTGGACCTTTTTTATCTCCGTAGTATGACGGTGTTCCTCAATATAGTGTTCTGAGCATTACTCTTTCTGGTTACAGTGAATGGTCTCCTTATCTTCTTTTTGCCTAGCATATGATCAGTCGTTTATGTTGATGAGTTCACCCTGTACTGTGGTGGTGAGAGCTCCTCTTCCTTCCAGTGTCGGCTCCAGCTGCTGGTGGATAACTTCCCGTCTTGGGCCACCGATCAAGACTTCAAGTTCTGTTATTAGGACTTGTGCTATGACTTTTACTCTGAGGCAGTTCATCCATCATCCTCCGTTATCACATTATGATAATTATGTATAGGAATTCAGCCAACCTGTTGGGGTTGATCTTTGACACTCGTTTGTCTTGGTTACCTCATGTTGCTCACCTCCAAGTTCAATGTTGTAAAGCTCTTATCGTACTTAAGGTCTTGTCGTATACCTTCTTGGGAAAGTGGGAGGGGGGGGGGGGGGCTGATAGGCACACAGTATTTGCACTCCTCTCTTGTTGGCTGCTTCGTTGTTTTATCGGATGTGCTGCCTGCGCCCATAGATAAGGATCCTTATGGCAGAACTTGTGCAACTTTGTATGCTCTTCATCAGCTGCTTCCTCTTCACCAGTAACCTTTGTCATTTGGATTGACTTTCACAGTACCCTCATGGCTCCGGAGTCTTTTAACCAAGTGCATCCTGTGGTGGTCGAAATCCAGTTCTGGTTGTTTCTTATCTCTGGCTGGTGTAAGACTGGGATTTTGCTTGGTTCCCAGCCATATTGCAGTTACCTCAAATACACTTGTGGACGCCACCACTAGGGAGGCCATTCATGCTTGCAACATTTCCCGGAAAGGGGATCCCTTATTTTGATTTCTACCTGGTCATGCATTCTGTAGTTCTCGACCGTTGGCAGGATCGTTGAGCTGGAGTTACAGGTAATAACTGCGCTCTCTTAAATGTGACTTTTCCCCTTGGCCTTCCTCCTACCACCGTATTTAGTGATGGGAAAAGGACTTTGGCTAGGATGGCTGAGAGTCTCACACACCCTCTGACCTCAGTCACCTAGTGGAACAATGCCCTCCTCCCGTCCAAACACCATTGTCCCACAGTCGTGCACCTTGTACACTGTCCACATTTTCAGAATGACCGCATGTCTTGCTCTTTACGTCACTAAAGGTCGTTTGTTCCTCGATAGAATCCTTGGTGAATCCGTTATCTTTGATACCGCTCACCTTGTGTCGTGTTCTGTTATTGGCATCTTGAGTGATATTTAGTGCCCTTTGAATCTCCAGCGACATAGAGGGTAATGTGTATAGTCTTCCCTGCTTGGTGCCGCCTGTTGTTAATTGCTTACTTTTCTTTGTTTTAATCTTTGCCGTAGACAGTTTAGGGAAGATGTCTTTAAGGTTACTGGAAGGCTGCCGACCCCTTATCTAGAGCTGTTACAAATTGTCACAGCTCTAGATAAGGAGTCGGCAGCCTTCAAGTAACCATAAAGCCATCTTCCGTAAGCTTTCTAAGCCAAAGGTCAAAGGACGTTTGATGGGAATAGTAGCCATTTGGAGCCATAAGCTATTAGAAAATAACACTAGCCAGGGACGACAGTTATGTTGCGAGGGTGTAATTGTCCACAACTACTTCCTGTGGGGGCGAGGGTGGTGAGAGTCCCCACTACTGTTCTACCTCCCCTACCCTTAACCTACTCCACTACTGGTGCCCCACACCCTCATACACTCCACCTGCCGCCCCCAAACACCCTCATACACTCCACCTGCCGCCCCCACACACCCTCATACACTCCACCTGCCGCCCCCACACACCCTCATACACTCCACCTGCCGCCCCCACACACCCTCATACACTCCACCTGCCGCCCCCACACACCCTCATACACTCCACCTGCCGCCCCCCCACACACCCTCATACACTCCACCTGCCGCCCCCCCACACCCTCATACACTCCACCTGCCGCCCCCCCACACCCTCATACACTCCACCTGCCGCCCCCCCACACCCTCATACACTCCACCTGCCGCCCCCACACACCCTCATACACTCCACCTGCCGCCCCCCCACACCCTCATACACTCCACCTGCCGCCCCCACACACCCTCATACACTCCACCTGCCGCCCCCCCACACACCCTCATACACTCCACCTGCCGCCCCCCACACCCTCATACACTCCACCTGCCGCCCCCCCACACCCTCCCACACTCCACCTGCCGCCCCCCACACCCTCCCACACTCCACCTGCCGCACCCCCACACCCTCATACACTCCACCTGCCGCCCCCCCCACACCCTCCCACACTCCACCTGCCGCCCCCCCACACCCTCATACACTCCACCTGCCGCCCCCCCCACACCCTCCCACACTCCACCTGCCGCCCCCCACGGGGGCGGCAGGTGTAAATATATACGGTAATACGGGAAAGTGGAGCTAGGAACTAGTAATAGAGTAAGTGAATAACATTGCAAGCCGGAAGAAAGCAGAAATTCCCTTAGGATATTACAGGCACATAATCAGTGTATAAATCAAGTAACTGGCAACCAGTGACATCCTGGTTGGCCATCCTGCCCCCGACCTGGGACAAACAACGGTCAACTGGACGGTCCCAAGACGACCATATTTTCTCCACAAGGCGATAAGTACCCCCACATAAACTTGAACAAATAAACATATGTAATATTATAAATATACTGGATACATATTATATATACATACATATAATACTTAAATATATGCATATATTATTATAACATCACAAACCCAACATGGAGGTGTGTGGAGGCTGCCTTAAGTCACTTCGGAAGAGTGTTGTAGGCATTGTATGTAACATTTGTAACATAAGGTTTCACCTGAGTTGTACAGGATTACCTACACAATATGCAAACCGGGAAGGTAACTACTGGATCTGTCAAAGAGACAGACAGTTGTGGGAAAACATCACCAAACTAATGAATAACATTCCTGAAGTACACAGGCTACAATTCACACAAAAACTACCAGAAATATATGCAGAGTATATAAAGACAGCAACGAACTCTGAACACAACCCAGGGACTGAGAAGTTAGAGAGTCAAAGTAGCAATGTAGACGGGTATAGTGTCGAGGTACACAAAAATGAAGGCAATATTGTAGAGCACACTGGTGATATGAATAAGGAGAGAAAAAATGAGACGAATGAGAACACAAATGAGAAAGACGAAAGCAACAAGGAGAAAGATAAGGGCAATACCGAGAATGAATGCAGAAACGAGAAAGTTGGAACAAAAAACACAGAGGTAGCCAAGTCGTGCACGGGTACAAACAAGAATAATACAATCACAAATGAAAATATTTGCTGGTATTATGCAAAAGGACAGTGTAGATATGGGCCCAGAGGCACGGAATGCTCATTCATGCACCCACGGAAATGCCGAAACTGGTTAGGGAAAGGCAGATGTCGTTTTGATACAGAGTGTAGATATTTTCACCCTAAGCTATGCACACTCTCAGTCAATGAGAGGAAATGCTACGATCTTCACTGCCCCGATTTCCACGTCAGAGGTACACAGCGCCATATAAGAGAAGAAGTCCAACATAATAGCCCTGAAAATTTTTTAGAGGCAGGTACAAACAGAGGGAGAAACAGACAGGCAGAAACGTGGCAGGAGTACGGATGGAGAGGGGGAAATGCCCAAGACTGGACTACAGTTCGTCATCAAGCCCACACATACTACACCCCCCAACTACACAGAGACTACCACACTCCCCAGTATCACTTCCAAAACTGGACAAACCATTGCCACAACAACACACCCTGGGTCAGGGTAGAGAGGAGGGAGAACCACCAAAACCTTCCAGAAGTGACACACAATATGGACAATCATTCATATTTGCAAACATTCAAGGTTTAAAGCCAAAGTCAAGAAATAAAGTTAAGTTCATAAATGGCCTTCTATTAGAGTCAAACTCAATATTTGGGGCATTCACGGAAACTCATACAAAAGATTACATGGATGGTGAAATCTGGATTCCAAATTATAATCTATATAGATGTGATAGAAAAACTAGGTCAAATGGAGGAGTAGGTCTGTATATTAAAGAAGACCTGGTATGCACAGAACTATTAAATTCAACTAATGAGGTGGTAGAGGTACTTGGAATGAAGGTAGAGAAACTAAACCTAATTATTATTCTAATATATAAACCGCCAGATACAACGATTGAGGAATTCACAGAACAGATGCACAAAATAGAGAACATACTTGACAACCTAGCAAACCCAGCTCCAGATATTATCTTTCTTGGAGATTTCAATTTACCGAGTCTAAGATGGAGAACGGCAAACACAAATATCATAGCAGGGAATGACCCGGGAAATAACCAACCACAGGTTAGAGAACTTTTGAGATTCTGTGACAAATTCTCGCTCAATCAACAGATTACAGAACCAACTAGGAACGAAAACACACTAGACTTGTTATTCACAAACAATGATGAACTAATCAGGGATATCACAATCTCAGATACTTCATACTCAGACCATAAGCTCATTGAAGTGCGAACTAGCATAAATAACGGTAGTAGGTTTAAGAGACCTAACAAGCGAGAAGGAATATTCAATCAATTCAATTTCAACAATAAGAGGATTGACTGGGAAAAAATAAATGTAGACCTTGCAACCATTCAATGGGAGACGGTCTTAAGCGACAAAACTCCCACACAGGGAATAGCTCAACTGACAGCTGAAGCTTACAAGGTCTGCTTGAAGCACGTACCTGTGAGGAGGGGCAGAAAGAGGACCACTCTAGAAAGAGAACGGAGACGACTGTACAGGAGAAGGAAAAAAATAACGGAAATGCTTCGGCAGACACAACTATCACAAGCAAGGAAAACAAGCCTAAGCAGGGAGATTGAGGAAATAGAACAAACGTTGAAGCGATCATATGAGTCTGAGGAAATGGAATTGGAACAGAAAGCTATACAAGAGATAAGGAAAAATCCGAAATATTTTTTCACATACGCAAAATCAAAATCCAAAACCTCGACCAGTATTGGACCGTTAATTACAAATGAAGGTACGTACACAGAGGACACCAAAGAGATTAGTGAAATTCTAAGAAGCCAGTATGAGGCTATGTTTAGCACACCAATAAACAACATGAAAGTTGATGACCCAGACAGCTTCTTTATGAATGACATTCAAGCTGCAGATAATATAACGGATATTACCACAAACTCGGAAGACTTTGAAAGAGAAATTGATAATATGCCTATGCACTCAGCTCCTGGGCCTGACTCATGGAATTCAATATTCATAAAGAAATGTAAAGTACCAGTAGCGAGAGCACTCAGCGTAATATGGAGAAAGAGCCTGGATACCGGGGAGATACCAGCAGCACTTAAATCTGCAGATATAGCTCCGTTGCACAAGGGGGGGAGTAAAGCCTTGGCAAAAAATTATAGGCCAGTTGCACTAACATCACACATAATAAAAGTGTTTGAAAGAGTGATTAGGAATCAAATTTCTAGTTTTATGGAAAACAATGAATTGCACAATCCAGGACAACATGGATTTAGAGCGGGAAGATCCTGTCTGTCACAGTTACTCAACCACTATGACAAAATCACAGAAGCCCTAGAAGAAAAGCAAAATGCAGATGTTGTATACACAGACTTTGCAAAGGCGTTCGACAAATGTGACCATGGGGTGATAGCTCACAAAATGAGGTCAATGGGAATAACTGGAAAAGTAGGACGCTGGATACTCAATTTCCTGTCGAACAGAACACAAAGAGTAACAGTCAATCAGATAAAATCGAGTCCAAGCGATGTTAAAAGCTCTGTACCTCAAGGTACAGTCCTTGCACCGCTACTGTTCCTTATTCTCATATCTGATATAGACAAAAATACACGCCACAGCTTCGTGTCGTCCTTTGCAGATGACACAAAAATCAGCATGAAAATTACCTCTGCTGAAGACATTGAAAAACTACAAGCAGATGTCAACAAAGTTTTTGATTGGGCAGCAGAAAATAACATGATGTTTAACAGTGATAAATTTCAGGTACTCAGGTACGGCAAAAATGAGGATCTGAAACATAATACAGGGTACAAAACACAATCGAATCTTCCCATAGTAGGAAAACAGCATGTCAAGGATTTGGGAATAATGATGTCCGACGATCTAACGTTTAGGGAGCATAACCAAGCAAATATCGCGTCAGCCAGAAAAATGATCGGATGGATTACGAGAACTTTCAAATCCAGGGATCCCATCACAATGGTTGTACTCTTCAAGTCACTTGTGCTGTCCCGTCTCGAGTACTGCTCAGTACTCACTTCCCCCTTCAGAGCAGGAGAGATTGCTGAAATAGAGGGAATACAGAGAACATATACGGCACGCATAGACGAGATAAAACACCTAAATTATTGGGATCGTCTCAAAGCTCTCCAAATGTACTCTCTAGAAAGGAGACGAGAGAGATACCAAATAATATACACCTGGAAAATACTGGAGGGTCAGGTCCCAAATCTACACAGTAAAATAACAACGTACTGGAGTGAACGATATGGAAGAAAATGCAAGATTGAACCTGTGAAGAGCAGAGGTGTCATAGGCACAATCAGAGAGCACTGTATAAACATCAGGGGTCCGCGGTTGTTCAACGTCCTCCCAGCGAGCATAAGAAATATTGCCGGAACAACCGTGGACATCTTCAAGAGAAAACTGGACGGTTTTCTAAGAGAAGTTCCGGATCAGCCGGGCTGTGGTGGGTACGTGGCCCTGCGGGCCGCTCCAAGCAACAGCCTGGTGGACCAAACTCTCACAAGTCGAGCCTGGCCTCGGGCCGGGCTTGGGGAGTAGAAGAACTCCCAGAACCCCATCAACCAGGTATCAACCAGGTATCAACCACACACCCTCATACACTCCACCTGCCGCCCCCACACACCCTCATACACTCCACCTGCCGCCCCCACACACCCTCATACACTCCACCTGCCGCCCCCACACACCCTCATACACTCCACCTGCCGCCCCCACACACCCTCATACACTCCACCTGCCGCCCCCCCACACACCCTCATACACTCCACCTGCCGCCCCCCCACACCCTCATACACTCCACCTGCCGCCCCCCCACACCCTCATACACTCCACCTGCCGCCCCCCCACACCCTCATACACTCCACCTGCCGCCCCCACACACCCTCATACACTCCACCTGCCGCCCCCCCACACCCTCATACACTCCACCTGCCGCCCCCACACACCCTCATACACTCCACCTGCCGCCCCCCACACACCCTCATACACTCCACCTGCCGCCCCCCACACCCTCATACACTCCACCTGCCGCCCCCCCACACCCTCCCACACTCCACCTGCCGCCCCCCACACCCTCCCACACTCCACCTGCCGCACCCCCACACCCTCCCACACTCCACCTGCCGCCCCCCCACACCCTCCCACACTCCACCTGCCGCCCCCCCACACCCTCATACACTCCACCTGCCGCCCCCCCACACCCTCCCACACTCCACCTGCCCCCCCCCACACCCTCCCCCGCTCCACCTGCCCCCCCCCCACACCCTCCCCCGCTCCACCTCCCCCACTCTACTAGAACCGTTACTGAAGTCACCATTCACCGTGTGACTGTTGGCTGCTCACCTGGGGTCTGGGTGTGTGCACCACTCATAATGGTGGCGTGCCTCTGTTAAGAACATAAAATAGTACACAATGATGGTAGCTGGTTTAGGCATAAGACGCCAGCTTGTGGTTCCAGACGTTTGGCATTAATTTTGTCAACCCATCCTCCGAGTTGACACTACGGTTTAATACTAAGTGTAATAAGTACAATTCCTGACTGCCATACATAGTACATAATTGCACTTATGGGGCTGTTACATTTACCTCCCAATTTTTGGAGGACGGACTGAATTTTGTAAAGGCAGTTGTGTTGACCGACCAATCATATCGAACTGATAATTTTGATTGGTCAAGTTCCAGGAGGCACTGTCGGCCTGTATCAACCTTCAGGGTTTTTCTCTATTGTATTCCTTAAAGGTTCTCTTCTTAGGTTGATTTGTCTTGTGATGGGTGTCTAGTTCCCAGCACCCAACTTGTAATTGGTGGAGTTGTAGTGTTGTAGCTCTTGGTGGTAGTGTTGTGTGAAGTGTGGTGGTGGACATGTGGCGTGACTGGTGGTAGTGTGGTAGTGGGGGCGTTGTTGTTAAGTTATGTACTGGCTCCTGTCATTAACCTGGCCACCAGTCTGTTCCCTCCACATCTATACACCTCCCCACACCCTCCCTGCTCAACCTCGCCCCCTCCTTCCTGCTCAACCTCGCCCCCTCCTCCCTGCTCAACCTCGCCCCCTCCTCCCTGCTCAACCTCGCCCCCTCTTACCCCCCCCCCCAGTACTCCTCATGTCTCCCCGGACACAGTTCATCACTGTATTGTTCCCTTTCCTCTGATAATTCATATATTAGTGTGGATGATAATGTGCAGGAAACTGACTAGTTGGTGAGTAGCGTGGGAGGGGGGGGCGTGGGAGGGGGGGGCGTGGGAGGGAGGGAGGGAGGGAGGGGGCAGTGAGAGGAAAGGCAGTAGCGAGGGGGGGGATGTTAGAGGTGAGGGTTACAAGTACAGTTTACGTGGCGTGCGTGCGTGCGTGCGTGTGTGTAGGGTGGGGACCCCCACCCGTGGTGTGACATCATTACAGGTACACATGTCTCCTGACACATGTTGCCGCCGGTCGTGTCTCCCTGCCCCCTGTGTTGCTGGCCTCATGGTGGTGGGGGTGGGGGGGTAGCTACCCTGGGGTCACCGAGACACGTGTGAGGCAGGTGTGCGGCAGGTGTGTGGTGCAGGCAGGAATACGGTTGATGGAGGGGAAGTCGTCCCTCCCCTCATGCAAGGGGAAATACTTCACGGTCTGCCTATGTCCCCACGCCATAATTTGGATGTAATTTGCATGGTTATCACAGTTTTTGGCCGGGGTGCGTGTTGGTCGGTCCCCTGCCACCCCTGCCCCTAGCCTGTGGTGGCTGTCACCCCCTACCACTGTCCCTCCATCACCCCCACCCACACCCTCCATCACCGCCGCACGCCCCCCCACCTCACCGCCGCACGCCCCCCCACCTCACCGCCACACGCCCCCCCACCTCACCGCCACACGCCCCCCCACCTCACCGCCACACGCCCCCCCACCTCACCGCCACACGCCCCCCCACCTCACCGCCACACGCCCCCCCACCTCACCGCCACACGCCCCCCCACCTCACCGCCACACGCCCCCCCACCTCACCGCCACACGCCCCCCCACCTCACCGCCACACGCCCCCCCACCTCACCGCCACACGCCCCCCCACCTCACCGCCACACGCCCCCCCACCTCACCGCCACACGCCCCCCCACCTCACCGCCACACGCCCCCCCACCTCACCGCCACACGCCCCCCCACCTCACCGCCACACGCCCCCCCACCTCACCGCCACACGCCCCCCACCTCACCGCCACACGCCCCCCCACCTCACCGCCACACGCCCCCCCACCTCACCGCCACACGCCCCCCCACCTCACCGCCACACGCCCCCCCATCTCACCGCCACACGCCCCCCCACCTCACCGCCACACGCCCCCCACCTCACCGCCACACGCCCCCCCCCACCTCATCGCCACACGCCCCCCCCCACCTCACCGCCACACGCCCCCCCCCCCCCACCTCACCGCCACACGCCCCCCCCCCACCTCACCGCCACACGCCCCCCCCCACCTCACCGCCACACGCCCCCCCCACCTCACCGCCACACGCCCCCCCCCACCTCACCGCCACACGCCCCCCCCCACCTCACCGCCACACGCCCCCCCCCACCTCACCGCCACACGCCCCCCCCCACCTCACCGCCACACGCCCCCCCCACCTCACCGCCACACGCCCCCCACCTCACCGCCACACGCCCCCCACCTCACCGCCACACGCCCCCCCCACCTCACCGCCACACGCCCCCCCCCACCTCACCGCCACACGCCCCCCCCCCACCTCACCGCCACACGCCCCCCCCCCCCCCACCTCACCGCCACACGCCCCCCCCCACCTCACCGCCACACGCCCCCCCCCACCTCACCGCCACACGCCCCCCCCCACCTCACCGCCACACGCCCCCCCCCACCTCACCGCCACACGCCCCCCCACCTCACCGCCACACGCCCCCCACCTCACCGCCACACGCCCCCCACCTCACCGCCACACGCCCCCCCACCTCACCGCCACACGCCCCCCCACCTCACCGCCACACGCCCCCCCACCTCACCGCCACACGCCCCCCCACCTCACCGCCACACGCCCCCCCACCTCACCGCCACACGCCCCCCCACCTCACCGCCACACGCCCCCCACCTCACCGCCACACGCCCCCCCACCTCACCGCCACACGCCCCCCCACCTCACCGCCACACGCCCCCCCACCTCACCGCCACACGCCCCCCCACCTCACCGCCACACGCCCCCCCACCTCACCGCCACACGCCCCCCCACCTCACCGCCACACGCCCCCCCCCACCTCATCGCCACACGCCCCCCCCCACCTCACCGCCACACGCCCCCCCCCCACCTCACCGCCACACGCCCCCCCCCCCACCTCACCGCCACACGCCCCCCCACCTCACCGCCACACGCCCCCCCCACCTCACCGCCACACGCCCCCCCCACCTCACCGCCACACGCCCCCCCCACCTCACCGCCACACGCCCCCCCACCTCACCGCCACACGCCCCCCCCCCCACCTCACCGCCACACGTCCCCCCCCACCTCATCGCCACACGGCCCCCCCCACCTCACCGCCACACGCCCCCCCCACCTCATCGCCACACGCCCCCCCCCACCTCATCGCCACACGTCCCCCCCCACCTCACCGCCACTCGCCCCCCCCACCTCATCGCCACACGCGCCCCCCCCCCCCACCTCACCGCCACACGTCCCCCTACCCACGTAACCGCCCCCCCCCACACACACACACTGAGTGCCAAAGGGGTCTGGCCCGGGTTCGATTCCCGGCGGAGGCAGAGACAAATGGGCAGAGTTTCTTTCACCCTGATGCACCTGTTACCTAGCAGTAAATAGGTACCTGGGAGCTAGCTGTTACGGGCTGCTTCCTGGAGAAGGGGGATTGTTAGTTAGTAACAGTTGATTGTTTGACAGTTGAGAGGCGGGCCGGAAGAGCAGAGCTCCACCCCCTCCAGCACCACTAGGTGAGTACACACCTCACCCACACGCACACATGTGTTGAGTGTGTGTGAGGTGCAGGTGTGGAGTAGGTCCGTAGTGAGAGGTCGGGCAACATACCGCGCTGCTAGTGTTTACCCTTGTTACCAACATATTGGCTAACATTATGTGGCAGTAAGGTCTACCTTCTTACACTCTCTGATGATATATGTTTACCATATTTAGCGGCATTATATATGGCAGTAACTTTGGTTACTTCTTCACTCACACCACACCACTTGCACTAACATCACACATAAGAAAAGGGTTTGAAAGAGTGATTAGCAATCAAATTTCTAGTTTTATGGAAAATAATGAGTTGCACAACCCAGGACAACATGGATTTAGAGCGGGAAGATCCTGTCTGTCACAGTTACTCAACCACTATGACAAAATCACAGAAGCTCTAGAAGAAAAGCAAAATGCAGATGTTGTATACACAGACTTTGCAAAGGCGTTCGACAAATGTGACCATGGGGTGATAGCTCACAAAATGAGGTCAATGGGAATAACTGGTAAAGTAGGACGCTGGATACTCAACTTCCTGTCGAACAGAACACAAAGAGTAACAGTCAATCAAATAAAATCGAGTCCAAGCGATGTTAAAAGCTCTGTACCTCAAGGTACAGTCCTTGCACCGCTACTGTTCCTTATTCTCATATCTGATATATATACAAGAATACAAGTCACAGCTTCGTATCATCCTTTTCAGATGACACGAAAATCAGTATGAAAATTACCTCTGCGGAAGACATTGAAAAGCTACAAGCGGATATTAACAAAGTTTTCGACTGGACATCAGAAAATAACATGATGTTTAACAGTGATAAATTCCAAGTACTCAGGAACGGCAAAAATGAGGACCTTAAACATAATACAGGGTACAAAACACAATCGAATCTTCCCATAGTAGAAAAACAGCATGTCAAGGATTTGGGAATAATGATGTCCGACGACCTAACGTTTAAGGAGCATAACCAAGCAAATATTGCGTCAGCCAGAAAATGATCGGATGGATTACGAGAACTTTCAAATCCAGGGATCCCATCACAATGGTTGTACTCTTCAAGTCACTTGTGTTGTCCCGTCTTGAGTACTGCTCAGTACTCACTTCCCCCTTCAGAGCAGGAGAGATTGCTGAAATAGAGGGAATACAGAGAACATATACGGCACGCATAGACGAGATAAAGCACCTAAATTATTGGGATCGTCTCAAAGCTCTGCAAATGTACTCACTAGAAAGGAGACTAGAGAGATACCAAATAATATACACGTGGAAAATACTGGAGGGCCAGGTCCCAAATCTACACAGTAAAATAACAACGTACTGGAGTGAACGATATGGAAGAAAATGCAGAATAGAACCAGTGAAGAGCAGAGGTGCCATAGACACAATCAGAGAACACTGTATAAACATGAGTGGATCAATTAGAGGATAACTAGAGGTACAGAGTGGTGGTGGAGGGAGCCAGCATCAGGTGGCACAGTGTACCCGCCCAGATGGTACCTGGGCCCAGATGGTACCTGGGGCCCAGATGGTACCTGGGGCCCAGATGGTACCTGGGCCCCCAGATGGTACCTGGGCCCCCAGATGGTACCTGGGCCCCCAGATGGTACCTGGGCCCCCAGATGGTACCTGGGCCCCCAGATGGTACCTGGGCCCCCAGATGGTACCTGGGCCCCCAGATGGTACCTGGGCCCCCAGATGGTACCTGGGCCCCCAGATGGTACCTGGGCCCCCAGATGGTACCTGGGGCCCAGATGGTACCTGGGCCCCCAGATGGTACCTGGGCCCCCAGATGGTACCTGGGCCCAGATGGTACCTGGGGCCCAGATGGTACCTGGGGCCCAGATGGTACCTGGGCCCCCAGATGGTACCTGGGCCCCCAGATGGTACCTGGGGCCCCCAGATGGTACCTGGGGCCCCCAGATGGTACCTGGGGCCCCCAGATGGTACCTGGGGCCCAGATGGTTCCTCTGCCCCCAGATGGTACCTGGGCCCCCAGATGGTACCTGGGCCCCCAGATGGTACCTGGGGCCCAGATGGTTCCTGGGCCCCCAGATGGTACCTGGGGCCCAGATGGTTCCTGGGCCCCCAGATGGTACCTGGGCCCCCAGATGGTACCTGGGGCCCAGATGGTACCTGGGGCCCAGATGGTACCTGGGCCCAGATGGTTCCTGGGCCCAGGTGGCTGTCATAAGTTGACTGACATAGTGAGTTGGTGCGACCGGTTTAGCGCAGCAGTTGTTGAAGGGGTAATAATTAGGTGGTGATTACAATAGGCAATATAAGCCGTGGAGTGAGGTGACTGGCGATAATGGCAATGTTGGCTGCGGTAGTCATGATGGCTCATCACCAAAACGAAAGATAATGGAATGAAATTATTAAGCCAGCTAGACTAATAAGCAATAAGTTAGGCTCACTGCCGTATTCCCCTTCCCACTCGTATGTGTTTAGTCGACCATAAACTCTTTAAAGCCTCAATGTGTAGCGCGTACAAGGTACTCAAATTATATGTGTTTTGGTTTTTATGGCCTCATAAACTACCCGATATGAGATTAAGCTTTTTCTTGTGATGTAGCTGTAGGATACTAGTGGTAGCATTAGCGGGAAAATGTCAAATGTCAGTGTGTGTGTGGACCAGTATGTGTGGGGGGGGGGGGGATGTTGGCGCTAATGTTGTCTCGGTGCTGAGTGCGCGGTGCTAATGTACGCACGCGCGGGCACACGCACCTGTCTGTGTGTGTGTAATTACCTAAGTGTAGTTACAGGATGAGAGCTACGCTCGTGGTGTCCCGTCTTCCCAGCACTCTGTCATATAACGCTTTGAAACTACTGACTGTCTTGGCCTCCACCACCTCACCTAACTTGTTCCAACCGTCTACCACTCTGTTTGCGAAAGTGAATTTTCTTATATTTCTTCGGCATCTGTGTTTAGCTAGTTTATATCTATGACCTCTTGTTCTGTGTGTGTATTCACCTAGTTGTGCTTGCGTGGGTTGAGCTCTGTTCTTTCCGCCCGCCTCTCAACTGTCAGCAGCCCGTGACAGCTGACTAACTCCCAGGTATCTATTTACTGCTAGGTAATAGGAGCATCAGGGTGAAAGAAACTCTGCCCATTGTTTCTCGCCGGTACCGGGAAACGAACCCGGGACCACAGGATCACGCGTTCAGCGTGCTGTCCAGTCAGCCACCGGTCTCCCCGTGTGTGTGTGTGTGTGTGTGTACACTCACCTAATTGTACTCACCTAATTGTGCTTGCGGGGGTTGAGCTTTGACTCTTTGGTCCCGCCTCTCAACTGTTAATCAACTGATGTACAAATTCCTGAGCCTACTGGGCTCTATCATATCTACACATGAAACTGTGTATGGAGTCAGCCTCCACCACATCTCTGCCTAATGCATTCCATTTACTAACTACTCTGACACTGAAAAAATTCTTTCTAACGTCTCTGTGGCTCATTTGGGTACTCAGCTTCCACCTGTGTTCCCTTGTGCGTGTGCCACCCGTGTTAAATAATCCATCCTTGTCCACTCTGTCAATTCCCCTGAGAATTTTGTATGTGGTGATCATGTCTTCCAGCGACGTGAGGTGCAGTTCACGTAGTCTGTCCTCATAACTCATGCTCTTGGTTCTGGGACTAGCCTAGTGGCATACCTCAGAACTTTTTCCAGCTTCGTCTTGTGCTTGACTAGATACGGGCTCCATGCTGGGGCTGCATACTCCAGGATTGGCCTTACATATGTAGTATACAAGGTTCTGCAGTATACCTCTCCAGTATAGGTTCTCCTGGATTTACATTTACTTGGGTTGAACTTTAGTAGCCATTTGTCGGACCATTCCTTCAGTTTGTCTAGGTCATCTTGTAGCCTCATACTATCCTCCTCTGTCCTGATCCTCCTCATAATTTTCGCGTCATCAGCAAACATCGAGAGGAACGAGTCAATTCCTTCTGAAAGATCATTTACGTATATCAGAAACAGTATAGGTCCAAGGACTGATCCCTGTGGGACTCCACTGGTGACTCCCCGCCACTCAGAGACCACACCCCTCAAGGTGACTTGCTGTGTCCTGTTGCTTAGGTACTCTCTTATCCAGTGGATTACCTACCCTTTCACTCCTGCCTGCATCTCCAGTTTGTGCACTAGTCTCTTATGTGGTACCGTGTCAAAAGCTTTCTGGCAGTCCAGAAATATGCAGTCTGCCCAGCCCTCTCTCTCTCTCTTGCCTGATTTTTGTTGCCTGGTCATAGAACTCAATTAATCCTGTTAGGCATGATTTGCCATCTCTGAACCCATGTTGATGTGTTACAAAGTTCTTTTGGTCCAGATGTTCCACTAGCTTTTTTCGCACAATCTTTTCCATCATCTTGCATGGAATGCAAGTTAGGGACACTGGCCTGTAGTTCAGTGCCTCCTGCCTATCACCCTTCTTGTATATTTGGACTACATTGGCCGTCTTCCAAATTTTTGGCAGTTCGCCTGTTACCAGTGACTTGTTGTACACTGTGGAGAGTGGCAGGCACAGTGCTTCTGCTCCTTCCTTTAGAATCCATGGTGATATTCCATCCTGGCTTATAGCCTTTGTCATGTCCAAATCTAGCAGATGCTTCCAGCAGATGTTAGCAGATGTGTGTGTGTGTGTGTGTGTGTGTGTGTGTGTGTGTGTGTGTGTGTGTGTGTGTGTGTGTGTGTTACAATTAGTAGTGACAGTTGATTGACAGTTCAGAGGCCGGCCGAAAGAGCAGAGCTCGACCCCCGCAAGCACAACTAGGTGAATACGTACCTGGTGGCTGAGTGGACAGCGCTCAGGATTCCTAATCGTAGGGTTCAGGGATCGATCCCTGGCAATGGCAGAAACAAATGGGCAGCGTTTCTCACCCTGATGCCTCTGTTCACCTAGTAGTAAATAGGTACCTGGGAGTTAAACAGATGCTACGGCCTGTTTCCTGGGAGTGTGTGTGTGTGTGTGTGTGTAAGAAAAATTATATGTAGTAGATATAATAAAGGAAACATGTATTGGTTAGACGGAGGGGTCCAAGAGCTAATAGCTCGATTTTGCAAATACAAAAAAATTATTAGGCGAGTGTACACACACACACACACACACACACACACACACACACACACACACACACACACACACACACACACACACACACACACAAGGGGGCCTCGTAGCCTGGTGGATAGCGCGCAGGACTCGTAATTCTGTGGCGCGGGTTCGATTCCCGCACGAGGCAGAAACAAATGGGCAAAGTTTCTTTCACCTTAAGTGCCCCTGTTACCTAGCAGTAAATAGGTACCTGGGAGTTAGTCAGCTGTCACGGGCTGCTTCCTGGTGTGTGTGTGTGTGGTGTGGGGAAAAAAAAAAGTAGTTAGTAAACAGTTGATTGACAGTTGAGAGGCGGGCCGAAAGAGCAAAGCTCAACCCCCGCAAAAACACAACTAGTAAACACAACTAGTAAACACACACACACACACACACACACACACACACACACACACACACACACACACACACAAAACACAACACCTATGCCTCTCAGACCCTCCCTAATTTTCAGGCCCAGTATGCCCTTCCTACTCCAGACCTACCTACTCAGACCTTACTACCCCAGACCTTACTACCTACCTTCCTAGATGCCCAGACCCCATTCACCCCCTGGCACCCCCCCCCCCCCCCCCGAGATCCCCCCAGGGAAAGGGGGAACTCTGGCACCAGAGTTTCCAAGAAGAGTCTCAAGGTTTGGTACACCAATGCTAATGGGGTAACTAATAAAGGAGGAGAGGTAGAAGAAAGAGTGAGGCAGATCCTGACAGTGGCAATAGTGGAAACTAAAATAAATGGCATGATCTCTGATGCAATCTTTCCAGAGGGGTACCAGGTGATAAGAAAAGAGAGGACACAGAGACAGGGAGGGGGAGTGGCACTCCTAATAAAGCGGAAATGGAAGTTTGAAGACCTGGGAAATCGGGTTACCAATGAGAGCACGAGCTCCATACATGGAATTCTGACAGCAGATGGGAGGAAGATTGTGATCTTGGTAATCTTCAATCCCCCACCAAACAGTAGAAGACCCAGGCAGGAGTATGATGACAACAACAAGGCATGCATAGAGGAACTGCAGAAGGCAGCAACATTAGCTCACAGAATGAGAGCGAAGCTGCTGATCATGGGGGACCTAAATCATGGAGAGGTAAATTGGGAATCGGGGAATTGAGAAGCAAGAGGGAGTGGAGGAAGTACAGAAGACAAAGGACAACAGGATCAGATGCAACAGCGCTAGGAAAGATTACATTAACATAAGAAGAGCATCGGAAAGAAATTATGAGAACGATATTGCGATCAAACCGAAAAAGCAACCTAAACTACTACATAGCCATATAAGAAGAAAAATGTCAGTGAACGATCAAGTGACAAGACTAAGGAAAACAGAAGGGGCATATATGGAAAGTGACAAGGAAATCTGCGAGGCACTAAATGCCAGTTTCCATGGAGTGTTCACTGCCGAGCCCGAGCAGCTCCCATTGTTAGAAGAGATTACCCTAGATGAAAGACTATCAGATATAGAGGTGACAGCAGAGGAAGTAATGAACAGTTGACAACACTGGATGCAACTAAAGCAGTTGGACCAGACAAAGTATCACCGTGGATACTAAAAGAAGCAGCACAGGTCCTCAGCGTGCTTCTGGCAAGGATCTTTAATGAGTCACTTATGTCGGGAGAATTGCCCAG
>NC_091192.1:11579924-11669924 GCF_040958095.1 Procambarus clarkii
GAATAGTATTTGCTTCCACAACCTGTTCCCCAAGTGCATTCCATTTTTCCACTACTCTCACGCTAAAAGAAAACTTCCTAACATCTCTGTGACTCATCTGAGTTTCCAGTTTCCACCCATGTCCCCTCGTTCTGTTATTATTACGTGTGAACATTTCATCTATTTCCACTTTATCAATTCCCCTGAGTATTTTATATGTCCCTATCATATCTCCTCTCTCCCTTCTTTTCTCTAGTGTCGTAAGGTTCAGTTCCTTCAGACACTCTTCATATCCCATCCCTCGTAACTCTGGGACAAGCCTCGTCGCAAACCTCTGAACCTTCTCCAGTTTGTGTTTCTTCAGGTGTGGGCTCCATGATGGCGCGGCATACTCTAAGACGGGTCTCACGTAGGCAGTGTAAAGCGCCATAAAAGCCTCCTCATTTAGGTTTCTGAATGAAGTTCTAATTTTCGCCAGTGTAGAGTACGCTGCTGTCGTTATCCTATATATATATGTGCATCAGGAGTTAGATTAAGTGTCACATCCACTCCCAGGTCTCTTTCTCGAATCGTTTCAGGTAGGCTGTTCCCCTTCATTGTGTACTGTCTCTTTGTACTGTGTGTGTGTGGGGGGGGGGAGGGGAGGGCGGGGGTGTAGACAGGACCACCAATCAAAGGTGTTCAGGGCAGATGGTAATGATGTTATATTATGGGGAAGGTTTGTAGTAGGAAAGGTATAGGGTTGCGGGGCTGAAGAGCGCTGACTTCTTGTTGTTGTAGGAGGAGGAGGAGGTGTTGATGATATGAGTGGGTGTAAGTGTAATATATCCTAGAGAGGGAGGAGGAAGGTGGTTGGTGGGAATTATAATGTTGGTTGTGGTGGAGGCGCCAGAGGAGGCGCCTGGTGGTGGTGGTGGTGACCTTCCTCACACACGGATACTACCACCTGTCGCTGCTGGTCGTGTGGCCTCCAGCTCTCTCACGGCATATTTCATGGACATTACTCTTCAGGGTCGTGTGACCAGCTCGCTTACCATACTCAAAAGCTTGGCTACCTGGCAATGTAGCATTCCTTTTCTTTGTTCCAGCTCGAATCCTTAGCCTCGTTTCCCCTTTCAAGTGAGATTATATATATATATATATATATATATATATATATATATATATATATATATATATATATATATATATATATATATATATATATATATAATATAACATTATATATATTAGTATATTTTGGTAGCAGTCTTTCTTGTAAACATATATTGTTAAATATGACCGAAAAAGTAAGATTATTAATTCTAACACGAATTTTCTCTTTCTTATGTTTCTTTTCACTGTCGATGGTAATTGAAAACTCTATTCTCCAAAATTCAGTTTTATTTCTAGTCTGACGCAACGCTTGAACGCGTTTCGTAATTACTTATTACATTTTCAAAGATTTTAGTTTCAAATGCCCACTTGGGGACTTTAAAGCCCCAAAGAACTCAGTATATAGGCAAGACAACAACGTCTCTTTCCAGGCAATTAGCAATGCATAAACAACAGGCCTCCATAAAGGAACATATAATCTCCTCTCACAACCAGACCATCACCAGAGAAATCTTAACAAACAACACAGAAATCATCGATAGATACAGCGATAGCAGGAGGCTTGACATCAGCGAGGCACTACACATCATAAAATCAACACCAGCAATCAACAGGCAATTAATGCACAACTATATTCTACCCACTTCAAGACTCGGAACCAATATAGAAGCATCAAGAGGAAGTATGGGCCCAATAGGCCCTCTGCAGTTACTTCCATTCTTATGTTCTCATATCCAATTAATACCCATTGTTTCGTATTTTGTCTTGTGTTTGTCACAAGTTTGTTCACCTCACCCAAAATTGTTGT
This sequence comes from Procambarus clarkii, assembly GCF_040958095.1. Classification (NCBI taxonomy): domain Eukaryota; kingdom Metazoa; phylum Arthropoda; class Malacostraca; order Decapoda; family Cambaridae; genus Procambarus; species Procambarus clarkii. Next base: position 11,581,807 of record NC_091192.1, read on the forward strand.
ACCATATCACCTCACCCAAATGCCAGTATAAGTATAGACAAATTGGCGTGTTTACAGGTTACAGTTGTGTGTGTAAACTAAAGTCTTTGAAAATGTAATAAGTTATTACGAAACGCGTTCAGGCGTCACGTCAGACTAGAAATTAAACTGAATTTTGGAGAATTGATTTTTCAATTACCATCGACAGTGAAAAGAAACATAAGAAATATTGAGAAAATTCGTATATATATATTGCATGTATGCATGCAAAATGGCTTAGCGCGCTAAGCCATTGGACGGTAAAGCGACGGTCTCGCTTCATGCAGGTCGGCGTTCAATCCCCGACCGTCCAAGTGGTTGGGCATCATTCCTCCCCCCCCCCCCCCCCCGTCTCATCTCAAATCCTTATCCTGACCCATTCCCCGTGCTATATAGTCGTAATGGCTTGGCGCTTTCCCCCTGATAGTTCCTTTCCTCATAATTACCTTATCTTGCCTCTCAGTTGTACATTCTTTAAACAATGTTGAGACAAAGTGGGAAGGGAAGGAGGCAGGAGCAATATGGCCACAAAGTCTATACCTATACAAGAGTGTTTATGGTCAGAGGGCCAGACGTCCTTGGCTAGCTTCACCCAACGTTATAGACTAACGGATGGTCATGGCTGGGCTGCAGGTCACACCCCCCTTGCCTCCCCCAACCCCCCCCAACCCCCCCTTTGCACCCCAGTTTCCTATTTCACTACCAGACTCCATCCACACTAAAATTCACCCAGCTTATTTGGTACGTGGTTAATTGTTAATGGTGTTGTTTATTGAAAGAGACGGTGTGTACTGCTAATATTTACAGTGATGTAGGGTAGAGGTGGTGGAGGGTAGTGAAGATGGTTACAGTGACCAACGTTGTCAGTATGTAAGGTGCTTACACTCAGGAATATAATGTGTAGTGAACATGTGCCCTCTCTCACACGTGTGTCGGAACCCAACTGTGACATTTATATTTATTTAACTTATTTTTTTATATTTATTCATTTAACTTATGAATTTATATTTACGTTAATTTATATATTTCGATAGCAATTTGTATGATGTTTAGCGGACTATATTTCCGAAATATTCTGACAAATCGACTCCTTGCCATTGGGGGTGGGGGGGTTTATATTAAATTTATATATATATGCAGCCAATCAAACTACATTATTAAACTACATATATTAGTAAAGATAATTTAGGTCTTATTGTATAGTAGTGTTAGTGGAGCAGGTATAAACAAGGATGACGACACCAAATGATCTTGGTAGTTGAAGCTACCATCCACCCTGGACTGGTGTACCAAGTAACTGTACTGCTGCCTCTCCTACACCTGTTAAAACGACACTTGCTGTAAAGCTGAAATCCTATATATGACAGCTATATTAGAGGAAACATTTGTATATTATATAAGATAAGGACCAAGTAATAATTACCTGGGTTTAGTCGCTGCCTCATGTCCTAACCGGAATTAATTTGATCTACCTGACATTACCGGCCGGAAATGATTAGATAAGATTTCGGTAAGACACTTCCCCTGTTTAGATGTTGACTGCGTGTTGATGATGGAAGAAGCTCTAATTTGATCGAAACACTTCGTCCAAGGGAGAATTATAGGAGCTAAACTCGCGCCTGCGACTCTGGTCTAACAACAATGGCTGACCTCTCTCCCACTGACGCCCTGGCTCATCTTGTCTGGATGTCAATAAGTGATAGAATGGTCACATTTACTCTATTTGGTACTGATAAATAAGTTAATTCAAATGAGATGTTTTTATGTTAAAAGTCCAAAGACTGGTGTATTAAGAATAATTCCCAACAGAATAGCTGGTGAATTTATAGCACTATGTGGCAATGATATCCCGTTTTCTATTGACGAAAAATTCCACTACAGGCTACATTTTCTATGGGTTAACTTGTGTATACAACTCAGAGGTAACATTATCTGCTTATTGTGTTTAATATTAGTAAATGGTGTCGGGTTTTCCGACAACCCGAGCAACGCCGGGTACCCTCTCTAGAGAGACTGTGTGTGTGTGTGTGTGTGTGTGTGTACTCACCTATATGTACTCACCTATATGTGCTTGCAGGATCGAGCATTGACTCTTGGATCCCGCCTTTCTAGCTATCGGTTGTTTACAGCAATGACTCCTGTCCCATTTCCATGTGTGACTCCTGTCCCATGTGTGTGCGTGTGTGTGAGTGTGTGTGTGTGTGTGTGTCACATTATATGTGTAATCCCCGAGACAGTTGACATGATTTATCACCTGCATAAATGGCAGAAATGTCCGGCCGGAACTGAGCTTAATTACCATCAGTGTTTAGTGGATATCCGTGCGTCCCTCGCTACCTGCCTGCCTCTACCTGCCTCTACCTGCCTCTACCTGCCTCCACTTCCATGTTCTGCTGATCTTATTACCTTGTTTTTCCTTCCCCTCTCCTCCCCCATCCCCCCCTCCCTTACCTATTACTCCCCCTCTCCTCTACCATCCACCACTCCCTCCCTCCCTCCGCGTCATCACTTGCTGTGTTGCCATATGTACTGGTGTTCCTGCCACTGGTATTAGAGGTGGTGGTGTGTAAAACCTTTGGCGATAAACTCCGGAGTGGTTGCAGTAGGTGGGGGCCAGGAGGTACAGTCCACACCCACACCTGTACTCCTCTCTGGTGCTCGACACACCAGTGCTCTCTAGGGTGGAATATTGGTGCACATTAACACCCACAGTCAAACCTGGAGAACTTCCCCACCGGGAAAACGGGCACAGATTTGTTACTGCCAGATTGCGTTACATAAACCTTCTAAATTATTGGGGCAGTCTAAAATTTGTATTTTCTAGAGCACACGCGAGATAAATACATAATAAATCACATTTCTGAAAATATTAAGGGGTCAGTTCTACATTTAAACGCGTTTAAAACCCTGCACACGAGACCTAGAGGCATGGAGACATGGCAGGAAGTGCAAAATACCCTGCACACGAGACCTAGAGGCATGGAGACATGGCAGGAAGTGCAAAATACCCTGCACACAAGACCTAGAGGCATGGAGGCATGGCAGGAAGTGCAAAATACCCTGCACACAAGACCTAGAGGCATGGAGGCATGGCAGGAAGTGCAAAATACCCTGCACACAAGACCTAGAGGCATGGAGGCATGGCAGGAAGTGCAAAATACCCTGCACACGAGACCTAGAGGCATGGAGGCATGGCAGGAAGTGCAAAATACCCTGCACACGAGACCTAGAGGCATGGAGGCATGGCAGGAAGTGCAAAATAGTCCCGGTGAAAAGCAGAGGTTCAGTCGGTAGCTGAGAGACATTTAAGTAAAACATCAAGGTCTCAGCACTTGTCAAGACTGTTTAGGGCAGACGTAGGCGACCTCTCACGGCGTTCAAAGGGGAGCTTGATAAGTCACCATCAAAGACTGCTTCATTAACCAGCCGGTGACTGTGGCACCAGTGCTCCGTGATGACCACGCCACCAACCACGGGCCCCGACACACTCGGCCTCCTATCATAGTCACGCTAACCTGTAACAGGTGAAGCATAACACACTGAGTTGCATCATACTGTGGGACATTATACATAACATTATATTACTCTGCCGTCAAGAGAATCGGCGGACCCGCCTGCAGCAAAAACAAATACGTTTGAATGTGAAGTTATTAATTCTGAGGGTTGAGGAGGGGAGGAATGTGCTGGAGGGCGAAGGGAGTGGGAGGGGCGAGGGGGGCTGGAGGGCGAGGGGGCTGGAGGGCGAGGGAGGGGAGGGGAGAGGGGGCTGGAGGGCGAGGGAGGGGAGGGGCGAGGGGGCTGGAGGGCGAGGGAGGGGAGGGGAGAGGGGGCTGGAGGGCGAGGGAGGGGAGGGGCGAGGGGGCTGGAGGGAGAGGGAGGGGAGGGGCGAGGGGGCTGGAGGGCGAGGGAGGGGAGGGGAGAGGGGGCTGGAGGGCGAGGGAGGGGAGGGGAGAGGGGGCTGGAGGGCGAGGGAGGGGAGGGGAGAGGGGGCTGGAGGGCGAGGGAGGGGAGGGGCGAGGGGGCTGGAGGGAGAGGGGGCTGGAGGGCGAGGGAGGGGAGGGGAGAGGGGGCTGGAGGGCGAGGGAGGGGAGGGGAGAGGGGGCTGGAGGGCGAGGGAGGGGAGGGGCGAGGGGGCTGGAGGGAGAGGGGGCTGGAGAGCGAGGGAGGGGGGCTGGGGGGCGAGGTGCTGTATACAACACTCTACACATCACTACAGGGACACAACATAACTGTAGCCAGAGACACAACACACAACTTGGAGTGAGAACAAGTGCACCTTAACCCAGCTGGCAGGAAGAGCACCACTCTCAGATAAGAGACAGATGGTGGAGGGAGTTCATCAGTATTCATATATTAAACATCACCAACAAGTAAGAACGAAACACACGCACGCATGTCTTTTGTTCTCTCACAATGTTATTTGCAATTATTTCGAGTAACATGCTTGTGGGATTACGTGTGTGGTGGGTCTGGAATAATGGCCTTTGTATACCTTGTGATGATTCCTTGCTTATGTGGACCTTCAGTCGTCTGACCCCCCCCCCCCTCTCACACAACACAACACCAACCCGTTGTCGCAAATTCGTAAAGTCAATATTGACTTACTAACTACGTGCATAGGTGATATACTAAACATAATAGATACCCCTAAAAAGATTCATAGAAAACACCGACCTTACCTAACCTTGTTAGTATCTTAAGATAAGCATCTTATTGCTTCGTAATTACAATTATTACTTAACCTATAATAGGTATAGGTTAAGTAATAATTGTAATTACGAAGCAATAAGATGCTTATTTAAGATACTAACAAGGTTAGGTAAGGTCGGTGTTTTCTATGAATCTTTTTAGGGGTATCTATTATGTTTAGTATATCACCTATGCACGTAGTTAGTAAGTCAATATTGACTTTACGAATTTGCGAGAACGGGTTGCACACACACCCCACCCCCCAACCCACCCCTCCTACCTACCTGCCTTACTGGTTACCTGTTACGCTCTAGTGACACCACAATGGTTTAAAAAATAAATTAGATCATTTGTGATGACAGTTTAGTCTGCCAGGATGTGTGGTACGTTGTTGTATAGCATGGTGTGGTGGAGGGTAGCCTTAACCTTGTGGTGGAGGGTGGCCTTTTAACCTTGTGGTGGAGGGTGGCCTTACCTTGTGTGGAGGGTGGCCTAACTTGTGGTGGAGGGTGGCCTTACCTTGTGGTGGAGGTGGCCTTAGCCTTGTTGTGGAGGGTGGCCTACCTTGTGGTGGAGGGTGGCCTTACCTGTGGTGGAGGGTGGCCTTACCTTGTGGTGGAGGGTGGCCTTACCTTGTGGTGAGGGTTGCCTTACCTTGTGGTGGAGGGTGGGCCTTACCTTGTGGTGGAGGGTGGCCTTACCTTGTGGTGGGGTGGCCTTACCCTTGTGGTGGAGGTGGCCTTACCTTGTGGTGAGGGTGGGCATTACCTTGTGGTGGAGGTAGCCTTACCTGTGGTGGAGGGTGGCCCTTACCTTGTGGTGGAGGGTGGCCTTACCTTGTGGTGGAGGTGGCCTTACCTTGTGGTGGAGGGTGAGCCTTACCTTGTGGTGGAGGGTGGCCTACCTTGTGGTGGAGGGTGGCCTTACCTTGTGGTGGAGGGTGGCCTTACCTTGTGGTGGAGGGTGCCTTACCTTGTGGTGGAGGGTGGCCTTACCTTGTGGTGGAGGGTAGGCCTTATCTTGTGGTGGAGGGTGGCCTTACCTTGTGGTGGAGGGTGGCCTTACCTTGTGGTGGAGGGTAGCCTTACCTTGTGGTGGAGGGTGGCCTTACCTTGTGGTGGAGGTGGTGGCCTTACCTTGTGGTGGAGGGTGGCCTTACCTTGTGGTGGAGGGTGGCCTTACCTTGTGGTGGAGGGTGGCCTTACCTTGTGGTGGAGGGTGGCCTTACCTTGTGGTGAGGGTGGCCTTACCTTGTGGTGGAGGGTGGCCTTACCTTGTGGTGGAGGGTGGCCTTACCTTGTGGTGGATGGGTGGCCTTAACCTTGTGGTGGAGGGTGGCCTTACCTTGTGGTGGTAGGGTGGCGTCTTACCTTGTGGTGGAGGGTGGCCTTACCTTGTGGTGGAGGGTGGCCTTACCTTGTGGTGGAGGGTGGCCTTACCTTGTGGTGGAGGGTGGCCTTACCTGGTGGTGGAGGGTGGCCTTACCTTGTGGTGGAGGGTGGCCTTACCTTGTGGTGGAGGGTGGCCTTACCTTGTGGTGGAGGGTGGCCTTACCTTGTGTGGAGGGTGGCCTTACCTTGTGGTGGAGGGTGGCCTTACCTTGTGGTGGAGGGTGGCCTTACCTTGTGGTGGAGGGTGGCCTTACCTTGTGGTGGAGGGTGGCCTTACCTGGTGGTGGAGGGTGGCCTTACCTTGTGGTGGAGGGTGGCCTTACCTTGTGGTGGTGGGTGGCCTTACCTTGTGGTGGAGGGTGGCCTTACCTTGTGGTGGAGGGTGGCCTTACCTTGTGGTGGAGGGTGGCCTTACCTGGTGGTGGAGGGTGGCCTTACCTTGTGGTGGTGGGTGGCCTTACCTTGTGGTGGAGGGTGGCCTTACCTTGTGGTGGTGGGTGGCCTTACCTTGTGGTGGAGGGTGGCCTTACCTTGTGGTGGTGGGTGGCCTTACCTTGTGGTGGAGGGTGGCCTTACCTGGTGGTGGAGGGTGGCCTTACCTTGTGGTGGTGGGTGGCCTTACCTTGTGGTGGAGGGTGGCCTTACCTTGTGGTGGAGGGTGGCCTTACCTTGTGGTGGAGGGTGGCCTTACCTGGTGGTGGAGGGTGGCCTTACCTTGTGGTGGAGGGTGGCCTTACCTTGTGGTGGTGGGTGGCCTTACCTTGTGGTGGAGGGTGGCCTTACCTTGTGGTGGAGGGTGGCCTTACCTTGTGGTGGAGGGTGGCCTTACCTGGTGGTGGAGGGTGGCCTTACCTTGTGGTGGTGGGTGGCCTTACCTTGTGGTGGAGGGTGGCCTTACCTTGTGGTGGTGGGTGGCCTTACCTTGTGGTGGAGGGTGGCCTTACCTTGTGGTGGTGGGTGGCCTTACCTTGTGGTGGAGTGGGCCTTACCTTGTGGTGGAGGTGGCCACTACCTTTGTTGGTGTAGGGTGGCCTTACCTTGTGTGGAGGGTGCCTTACCTGTGGTGGAGGGTGGCCTTACCTTGTGGTGGAGGGTGGCCTTACCTTGTGGTGGAGGGTGGCCTACCTTGTGGTGGAGGGTGGCCTTACCTTGTGGTGGAGGGTGGCCTTACCTTGTGGTGGAGGGTGGCCCTTACCTTGTGCGGTGGAGGGTGGCCTTACCTTGTGGTGGAGGGTGGCCTTACCTTGTGGTGGAGGGTGGCCTTACCTTGTGGTGGAGGGTGGCCTTACCTTGTGGTGGAGGGTGGCCTTACCTTGTGGTGGAGGGTGGCCTTACCTTGTGGTGGAGGGTGGCCTTACCTTGTGGTGGAGGGTGGCCTTACCTTGTGGTGGAGGGTGGCCTTACCTTGTGGTGGAGGGTGGCCTTACCTTGTGGTGGAGGGTGGCCTTACCTTGTGGTGGAGGGTGGCCTTACCTTGTGGTGGAGGGTGGCCTTACCTTGTGGTGGAGGGTGGCCTTACCTTGTGGTTGGAGGGTGGCCTTATACCTTGTGGTGGAGGGTGGCCTTACCTTGTGGTGGAGGGTGGCCATTATTACCTTGTGGTGGAGGGTGGCCTTATCTTGTGGGTGGAGGGTGGCCTTAAACCTTGTGGTGGAGGGTGGCCTTACCTTGTGGTGGAGGGTGGCCTTACCTTGTGGTGGAGGGTGGCCTTACCTGTGGTGGAGGGTGGCCTTACCTTGTGGTGGAGGGTGGCCTTACCTTTGTGGTGAGGGTGGCCTTACCTTGTGGTGGTGGTGGCCTTACTGTGGTGGAGGGTGGCCTACCTTGTGGTGGAGGTGGCCTTACCTTGTGGTGGAGGGTGGGCCTTACCTGTGGTGGTGGGGTGGCTTACCTTGTTGTGGAGGGGTGGCCTTACTTGTGGTGGAGGGGTGGCCTTACCTTGTGGTGAGGGTGGCCTTACCTTGTGGTGGAGGGTGGCCTTACCGTGGTGGTGGAGGGTTGGCCTTACCTTGTGGTGGAGGGGCCTTACCTTGTGGTGGAGGGTGGCCTTACCTTGTGGTGGAGGGTGGCCTTACCTTGTGGTGGAGGGTGGCCTTACCTTGTGGTGGAGGGTGGCCTTACCTTGTGGTGGAGGGTGGCCTTACCTTGTGGTGGAGGGTGGCCTTACCTTGTGGTGGTGGGTGGCCTTACCTTGTGGTGGAGGGTGGCCTTACCTTGTGGTGGAGGGTGGCCTTACCTTGTGGTGGAGGGTGGCCTTACCTTGTGGTGGTGGGTGGCCTTACCTTGTGGTGGAGGGTGGCCTTACCTTGTGGTGGAGGGTGGCCTTACCTTGTGGTGGTGGGTGGCCTTACCTTGTGGTGGAGGGTGGCCTTACCTTGTGGTGGAGGGTGGCCTTACCTTGTGGTGGAGGGTGGCCTTACCTTGTGGTGGAGGGTGGCCTTACCTTGTGGTGGAGGGTGGCCTTACCTTGTGGTGGAGGGTGGCCTTACCTTGTGGTGGAGGGTGGCCTTACCTTGTGGTGGAGGGTGGCCTTACCTTGTGGTGGAGGGTGGCCTTACCTTGTGGTGGGGGTGGCCTTACCTTGTGGTGGAGGGTGGCCTTACCTTGTGGTGGAGGGTGGCCTTACCTTGTGGTGGTGGGTGGCCTTACCTTGTGGTGGAGGGTGGCCTTACCTTGTGGTGGAGGGTGGCCTTACCTTGTGGTGGAGGGTGGCCTTACCTTGTGGTGGAGGGTGGCCTTACCTTGTGGTGGAGGGTGGCCTTACCTTGTGGTGGAGGGTGGCCTTACCTTGTGGTGGAGGGTGGCCTTACCTTGTGGTGGTGGGTGGCCTTACCTTGTGTGGAGGGTGGCCTTACCTTGTGGTGGAGGGTGGCCTTACCTTGTGGTGGAGGGTGGCCTTACCTTGTGGTGGAGGGTGGCCTTACCTTGTGGTGGGGGTGGCCTTACCTTGTGGTGGAGGGTGGCCTTACCTTGTGGTGGAGGGTGGCCTTACCTTGTGGTGGAGGGTGGCCTTACCTTGTGGTGGAGGGTGGCCTTACCTTGTGGTGGAGGGTGGCCTTACCTTGTGGTGGAGGGTGGCCTTACCTTGTGGTGGAGGGTGGCCTTACCTTGTGGTGGAGGGTGGCCTTACCTTGTGGTGGAGGGTGGCCTTACCTTGTGGTGGAGGGTGGCCTTACCTTGTGGTGGAGGGTGGCCTTACCTTGTGGTGGAGGGTGGCCTTACCTTGTGGTGGAGGGTGGCCTTACCTTGTGGTGGAGGGTGGCCTTACCTTGTGGTGGAGGGTGGCCTTACCTTGTGGTGGTGGGTGGCCTTACCTTGTGGTGGAGGTGGCCTTACCTTGTGGTGGAGGGTGGCCTTACCTTGTGGTGGAGGGTGGCCTTACCTTGTGGTGGTGGGTGGCCTTACCTTGTGGTGGAGGGTGGCCTTACCTTGTGGTGGAGGGTGGCCTTACCTTGTGGTGGTGGGTGGCCTTACCTTGTGGTGGAGGGTGGCCTTACCTTGTGGTGGAGGGTGGCCTTACCTTGTGGTGGAGGGTGGCCTTACCTTGTGGTGGAGGGTGCCTTACCTTGTGGTGGAGGGTGGCCTTACCTTGTGGTGGAGGGTGGCCTTACCTTGTGGTGGAGGGTGGCCTTACCTTGTGGTGGAGGGTGGCCTTACCTTGTGGTGGAGGGTGGCCTTACCTTGTGGTGGAGGGTGGCCTTACCTTGTGGTGGAGGGTGGCCTTACCTTGTGGTGGAGGGTGGCCTTACCTTGTGGTGGGGGTGGCCTTACCTTGTGGTGGAGGGTGGCCTTACCTTGTGGTGGAGGGTGGCCTTACCTTGTGGTGGAGGGTGGCCTTACCTTGTGGTGGTGGGTGGCCTTACCTTGTGGTGGAGGGTGGCCTTACCTTGTGGTGGAGGGTGGCCTTACCTTGTGGTGGAGGGTGGCCTTACCTTGTGGTGGAGGGTGGCCTTACCTTGTGGTGGAGGGTGGCCTTACCTTGTGGTGGAGGGTGGCCTTACCTTGTGGTGGAGGGTGGCCTTACCTTGTGGTGGAGGGTGGCCTTACCTTGTGGTGGAGGGTGGCCTTACCTTGTGGTGGAGGGTGGCCTTACCTTGTGGTGGAGGGTGGCCTTACCTTGTGGTGGAGGGTGGCCTTACCTTGTGGTGGAGGGTGGCCTTACCTTGTGGTGGAGGGTGGCCTTACCTTGTGGTGGAGGGTGGCCTTACCTTGTGGTGGAGGGTGGCCTTACCTTGTGGTGGAGGGTGGCCTTACCTTGTGGTGGAGGGTGGCCTTACCTTGTGGTGGAGGGTGGCCTTACCTTGTGGTGGTGGGTGGCCTTACCTTGTGGTGGAGGGTGGCCTTACCTTGTGGTGGAGGGTGGCCTTACCTTGTGGTGGTGGGTGGCCTTACCTTGTGGTGGTGGGTGGCCTTACCTTGTGGTGGTGGGTGGCCTTACCTTGTGGTGGAGGGTGGCCTTACCTTGTGGTGGAGGGTGGCCTTACCTTGTGGTGGAGGGTGGCCTTACCTTGTGGTGGAGGGTGGCCTTACCTTGTGGTGGAGGGTGGCCTTACCTTGTGGTGGAGGGTGGCCTTACCTTGTGGTGGAGGGTGGCCTTACCTTGTGGTGGAGGGTGGCCTTACCTTGTGGTGGAGGGTGGCCTTACCTTGTGGTGGTGGGTGGCCTTACCTTGTGGTGGAGGGTGGCCTTACCTTGTGGTGGAGGGTGGCCTTACCTTGTGGTGGAGGGTGGCCTTACCTTGTGGTGGAGGGTGGCCTTACCTTGTGGTGGAGGGTGGCCTTACCTTGTGGTGGAGGGTGGCCTTACCTTGTGGTGGAGGGTGGCCTTACCTTGTGGTGGGGGTGGCCTTACCTTGTGGTGGAGGGTGGCCTTACCTTGTGGTGGAGGGTGGCCTTACCTTGTGGTGGAGGGTGGCCTTACCTTGTGGTGGAGGGTGGCCTTACCTTGTGGTGGAGGGTGGCCTTACCTTGTGGTGGGGGTGGCCTTACCTTGTGGTGGAGGGTGGCCTTACCTTGTGGTGGAGGGTGGCCTTACCTTGTGGTGGAGGGTGGCCTTACCTTGTGGTGGAGGGTGGCCTTACCTTGTGGTGGAGGGTGGCCTTACCTTGTGGTGGAGGGTGGCCTTACCTTGTGGTGGAGGGTGGCCTTACCTTGTGGTGGAGGGTGGCCTTACCTTGTGGTGGAGGGTGGCCTTACCTTGTGGTGGAGGGTGGCCTTACCTTGTGGTGGAGGGTGGCCTTACCTTGTGGTGGAGGGTGGCCTTACCTTGTGGTGGAGGGTGGCCTTACCTTGTGGTGGAGGGTGGCCTTACCTTGTGGTGGAGGGTGGCCTTACCTTGTGGTGGAGGGTGGCCTTACCTTGTGGTGGAGGGTGGCCTTACCTTGTGGTGGAGGGTGGCCTTACCTTGTGGTGGGGTGGCCTTACCTTGTGGTGGAGGGTGGCCTTACCTTGTGGTGGAGGGTGGCCTTACCTGTGGTGGAGGGTGTGGCCTTACCTTGTGGTGGAGGTGGCCTTACCTTGTGGTGGAGGGTGGCCTTACCTTGTGGTGGAGGGTGGCCTTACCTTGTGGTGGAGGGTGGCCTTACCTTGTGGTGGAGGGTGGCCTTACCTTGTGGTGGAGGGTGGCCTTACCTTGTGGTGGAGGGTGGCCTTACCTTGTGGTGGAGGGTGGCCTTACCTTGTGGTGGAGGGTGGCCTTACCTTGTGGTGGAGGGTGGCCTTACCTTGTGGTGGAGGGTGGCCTTACCTTGTGGTGGTGGGTGGCCTTACCTTGTGGTGGAGGGTGGCCTTACCTTGTGGTGGAGGGTGGCCTTACCTTGTGGTGGAGGGTGGCCTTACCTTGTGGTGGAGGGTGGCCTTACCTTGTGGTGGAGGGTGGCCTTACCTTGTGGTGGAGGGTGGCCTTACCTTGTGGTGGAGGGTGGCCTTACCTTGTGGTGGAGGGTGGCCTTACCTTGTGGTGGAGGGTGGCCTTACCTTGTGGTGGAGGGTGGCCTTACCTTGTGGTGGAGGGTGGCCTTACCTGTGGTGGAGGGTGGCCTTACCCTTGTGGTGGAGGGTGGCCTTACCTTGTGGTGGAGGGTGGCCTTACCTTGTGGTGGAGGGTGGCCTTACCTTGTGGTGGAGGTGGGCCTTACCTTGTGGTGGAGGGGTGGCCTTACATTGTGGTGGAGGGTGGCCTTACTTGTGGTGGAGGGTCGGCCCTTACCCCCTTGTGGTGGAGGGTGGCCTTACCTTGTGGTGGAGGGTGGCCTTACCTTGTGGTGGTGGGTGGCCTTACCTTGTGGTGGAGGGTGGCCTTACCCTTGTGGTGGAGGGTGGCCCTTACCCTTGTGGTGGAGGGTGGCCCTTACCTTTGTGGTGATGAGGGTGGCCTTACTCTTGTGTGGAGGGTGGCCTTACCCTTGTGGTGGAGGGGGGCCTTACCTTGTGGTGGAGGAGGTGGCCTTACCTATGTGGTGGAGGGTGGCCCCTTACCCTTGTGGTGGAGGGTGGCCTTACCACTTGTGGTGAGGAGGGTGGCCCTTACCTTGGTGGTGGAGGGTGGCCTTACCTTGTGGTGGAGGGTGCCTTACCTTGTTGGTGGAGGGTGGCCTTACCTTGTGGTGGAGGGTGGCCTTACCTTGTGGTGGAGGGTGGCCTTACCTTGTGGTGGAGGGTGGCCTTACCTTGTGGTGGAGGGTGGCCTTACCTTGTGGTGGAGGGTGGCCTTACCTTGTGGTGGAGGGTGGCCTTACCTTGTTGGTGGAGGGTGGCCTTACCTTGTGGTGGAGTGGGTGGCCTTACCTTGTGGTGGAGGGTGGCTCTTACCTTGTGGTGGAGGGTGGCCTTACCTTGTGGTGGAGGGTGGCCTTACCTTGTGGTGGAGGGTGGCCTTACCTTGTGGTGGAGGGTGGCCTTACCTTGTGGTGGAGGGTGGCCTTACCTTGTGGTGGAGGGTGGCCTTACCTTGTGGTGGAGGGTGGCCTTACCTTGTGGTGGAGGGTGGCCTTACCTTGTGGTGGAGGGTGGCCTTACCTTGTGGTGGAGGGTGGCCTTACCTTGTGGTGGAGGGTGCCTTACCTTGTGGTGGAGGGTGGCCTTACCTTGTGGTGGAGGGTGGCCTTACCTGTGTGGTGGAAGGGTGGGCCTTACCTTGTGGTGGAGGGTGGCCTTACCTTGTGGGGGGGAAGAGGGGTGGCCTTACCTTGTGGTGAGGGTGGCCTTACCTTGTGGTGGAGGGTGGCCTTACCTTGTGGTGGAGGGGTGGCCTTACCTTGTGGGTGGAGGGTGGGGCCCTTACCTTGTGGTGGAGGGTGGCCTTACCTTGTGGTGGAGGGTGGGCCTTACCTTGTGGGTGGAGGGTGGCCTTACCTTGTGGTGGAGGGTGCCTTACCTTGTGGTGGAGGTGGCCTTACCTTGTGGTGGAGGGTTGGCCTTACCTTGTGGTGGAGGGTGGCCTTACCTTGTGGTGGAGGGTGGCCTTACCTTGTGGTGGATGGGTGGCCTACCTTGTGGTGGAGGGTGGCCTTACCTGTGGTGGAGGGTGGCCTTACCTTGTGGTGGTGGGTGGCCTTACCTTGTGGTGGAGGGTGGCCTTTACCTTGTGGTGGAGGGTGGCCTTACCTTGTGGTGGAGGGTGGCCTTACCTTGTGGTGGAGGGTGGCCTTACCTTGTGGTGGAGGGTGGCCTTACCTTGTGGTGGAGGGTGGCCTTACCTTGTGGTGGAGGGTGGCCTTACCTTGTGGTGGAGGGTGGCCTTACCTTGTGGTGGAGGGTGGCCTTACCTTGTGGTGGAGGGTGGCCTTACCTTGTGGTGGAGGGTGGCCTTACCTTGTGGTGGAGGGTGGCCTTACCTTGTGGTGGAGGGTGGCCTTACCTTGTGGTGGAGGGTGGCCTTACCTTGTGGTGGAGGGTGGCCTTACCTTGTGGTGGAGGGTGGCCTTACCTTGTGGTGGAGGGTGGCCTTACCTTGTGGTGGAGGGTGGCCTTACCTTGTGGTGGAGGGTGGCCTTACCTTGTGGTGGAGGGTGGCCTTACCTTGTGGTGGAGGGTGGCCTTACCTTGTGGTGGAGGGTGGCCTTACCTTGTGGTGGAGGGTGGCCTTACCTTGTGGTGGAGGGTGGCCTTACCTTGTGGTGGAGGGTGGCCTTACCTTGTGGTGGAGGGTGGCCTTACCTTGTGGTGGAGGGTGGCCTTACCTTGTGGTGAGGGTGGCCTTACCTTGTGGTGGAGGGTGGCCTTACCTTGTGGTGGAGGGTGGCCTTACCTTGTGGTGGAGGGTGGCCTTACCTTGTGGTGGAGGGTGGCCTTACCTTGTGGTGGAGGGTGGCCTTACCTTGTGGTGGAGGGTGGCCTTACCTTGTGGTGGAGGGTGGCCTTACCTTGTGGTGGAGGGTGGCCTTACCTTGTGGTGGAGGGTGGCCTTACCTTGTGGTGGAGGGTGGCCTTACCTTGTGGTGGAGGGTGGCCTTACCTTGTGGTGGTGGGTGGCCTTACCTTGTGGTGGAGGGTGGCCTTACCTTGTGGTGGAGGGTGGCCTTACCTTGTGGTGGAGGGTGGCCTTACCTTGTGGTGGAGGGTGGCCTTACCTTGTGGTGGAGGGTGGCCTTACCTTGTGGTGGAGGGTGGCCTTACCTTGTGGTGGTGGGTGGCCTTACCTTGTGGTGGAGGGTGGCCTTACCTTGTGGTGGAGGGTGGCCTTACCTTGTGGTGGAGGGTGGCCTTACCTTGTGGTGGAGGGTGGCCTTACCTTGTGGTGGAGGGTGGCCTTACCTTGTGGTGGAGGGTGGCCTTACCTTGTGGTGGAGGGTGGCCTTACCTTGTGGTGGAGGGTGGCCTTACCTTGTGGTGGAGGGTGGCCTTACCTTGTGGTGGAGGGTGGCCTTACCTTGTGGTGGAGGGTGGCCTTACCTTGTGGTGGAGGGTGGCCTTACCTTGTGGTGGAGGGTGGCCTTACCTTGTGGTGGAGGGTGGCCTTACCTTGTGGTGGAGGGTGGCCTTACCTTGTGGTGGAGGGTGGCCTTACCTTGTGGTGGAGGGTGGCCTTACCTTGTGGTGGAGGGTGGCCTTACCTTGTGGTGGAGGGTGGCCTTACCTTGTGGTGGAGGGTGGCCTTACCTTGTGGTGGAGGGTGGCCTTACCTTGTGGTGGAGGGTGGCCTTACCTTGTGGTGGTGGGTGGCCTTACCTTGTGGTGGAGGGTGGCCTTACCTTGTGGTGGAGGGTGGCCTTACCTTGTGGTGGAGGGTGGCCTTACCTTGTGGTGGAGGGTGGCCTTACCTTGTGGTGGAGGGTGGCCTTACCTTGTGGTGGAGGGTGGCCTTACCTTGTGGTGGAGGGTGGCCTTACCTTGTGGTGGAGGGTGGCCTTACCTTGTGGTGGAGGGTGGCCTTACCTTGTGGTGGAGGGTGGCCTTACCTTGTGGTGGAGGGTGGCCTTACCTTGTGGTGGAGGGTGGCCTTACCTTGTGGTGGAGGGTGGCCTTACCTTGTGGTGGAGGGTGGCCTTACCTTGTGGTGGAGGGTGGCCTTACCTTGTGGTGGAGGGTGGCACTTACCTTGTGGTGGAGGGTGGCCTTACCTTGTGTGGTGGCTTGGAGGGTGGCCTTACCTTGTGGTGGAGGGTGGCCTTACCTTGTGGTGGAGGGTGGCCTTACCTTGTGTGGAGGGTGGCATTACCTTGTGGTGGAGGGTGGCCTTACCTTGTGGTGGAGGGTGGCCTTACCTTGTGGTGGAGGGTGGCCTTACCTTGTGGTGGAGGGTGGCCTTACCTTGTGGTGGAGGGTGGCCTTACCTTGTGGTGGTGGGTGGCCTTACCTTGTGGTGGTGGGTGGCCTTACCTTGTGGTGGTGGGTGGCCTTACCTTGTGGTGGAGGGTGGCCTTACCTTGTGGTGGAGGGTGGCCTTACCTTGTGGTGGAGGGTGGCCTTACCTTGTGGTGGAGGGTGGCCTTACCTTGTGGTGGAGGGTGGCCTTACCTTGTGGTGGAGGGTGGCCTTACCTTGTGGTGGAGGGTGGCCTTACCTTGTGGTGGAGGGTGGCCTTACCTTGTGGTGGTGGGTGGCCTTACCTTGTGGTGGAGGGTGGCCTTACCTTGTGGTGGAGGGTGGCCTTACCTTGTGGTGGAGGGTGGCCTTACCTTGTGGTGGAGGGTGGCCTTACCTTGTGGTGGAGGGTGGCCTTACCTTGTGGTGGTGGGTGGCCTTACCTTGTGGTGGAGGGTGGCCTTACCTTGTGGTGGTGGGTGGCCTTACCTTGTGGTGGAGGGTGGCCTTACCTTGTGGTGGAGGGTGGCCTTACCTTGTGGTGGAGGGTGGCCTTACCTGGTGGTGAAGGGTGGCCTTACCTTGTGGTGGAGGGTGGCCTTACCTTGTGGTGGAGGGTGGCCTTACCTTGTGGTGGAGGGTGGCCTTACCTTGTGGTGGAGGGTGGCCTTACCTTGTGGTGGAGGGTGGCCTTACCTTGTGGTGGAGGGTGGCCTTACCTTGTGGTGGAGGGTGGCCTTACCTTGTGGTGGAGGGTGGCCTTACCTGGTGGTGAAGGGTGGCCTTACCTTGTGGTGGTTGCAGGTATGAGTGTGGCCCAGTCTGACCAGGGCTCCTGGTGGGTAGTCTGGTCAACCAGGCTGTTAGAGGAAGCTGTGCACAGCCTGACATAAGAGTCACAGCCGGTTGATTAGTTATCGTTTGGAGGCGTTTATCAAGTAGTCTTGTGAAGGCCTTGAGAGGTTAGCTAATTATGTTCCTCGTGTGTCAGTGAAGTTTATGCTCCAGGTAGTGTGCTTGTTGCCCCTGTTCAGCGTGACTGTTGCTGCCATGCCTCCCTTGTCTCCCGTGCAATTAACAATTAGTTCCGTCTGCTGATTTGGAATCAGAGCCTCTAATGTTTCCCAAGTGTATAGTATTATGTATGTCTCGCCTGTACGCTAGGGAATACATATTTAGCCATTCTAGGGGATCCCTATGATTTAAGTTTGTTACTGAGGGGATTCTAACAGTACAGGATGTTTGCACGTTGTGCTGGTGAGCAATGTCTCTAGGCCAGGATGGTCCCATCTATCACCATTTTACTATACAAGAAGAAGAACACATGTGCATGATACAGTAAGGTGAGCAGACTTGTAGACGTTGTCACAGCAAGGTTCAGGCTCTGGTCAACCTTCCTCTGCCACTTTGCATCACCTGATAATGCGAACAAAAAAATTCCGTGAAAAAATCGCGTAATTCAGAGGTGTAACTATCAGTGGTGGTGGTGGTCAAGAAATGTGTTGGTAGTTGATTCATAATGAAGTGCTGCCAAGAATCTTAGCGAAGTATCTAAAGTTTCCTCATTGTGGGTGCAGCCTGCCCATGACTACAGTTGCCGCCCAGTTGGTGGGTGTGTGGAACAGGATTAGTAACTGTGTAACTGTGTTGAGTAACTGTGACTCACCGCACAAGTAAATTGTCATGTAGAGTGTTGTGGGCCATGTCTTGAAGCACTTGTCACATAAAGTGACTTGTCTGTATCTGTCTGTGTACTCACCTAGTTGTGCCTGTCTAAATCCCAGGTACTTATTTACTGCTAGGTGAACAGGAGCATCAGGGTCAAAGAAACTGTCAATTGGTTTCCGATATCGTCAGGGATCGGTCCCCGGACCACAGGACTACGAATCCCGAGCGGTGTCCACTCAGCTGTGTGTGTGTTACACAAATTGTAACTAGGTTCACAAAACTGTCAGTTGCTTATGTAAATGAAGTGCGGGGTTCAGTTGGTAACCCATCATGTTCCTCTGTAACCCATCTCATCACCGCCCAGGGCATGGGTATGGGGTGCATAAGACATGAATAACTTTACCTGCTTGATGGGGTTCTGTGAGTAGATGAACGACATATGAGATTCAGAAACAAGTAGTGTATTGTGAGGACTAATAATAAACAGCAGCTTCCCTATGACTCTGTAATATCTCCATTGCTCAAACTATTATGTATTAGCGATAACACCTACCATTAATGTATGATGACTTACTGTAAATATGTAGCTCTTGTAATAGCACTTTCTCTGTAACTAGCTGACATTGTATCTATAAGGTGTGAAGGATTGAAGAAATTGTTTATGTAATAATCTAAGATGAGGTCTGATAACGACCTTTTGTGCCCTCTGTAATGCTTTTTGCGCTACCGCTCACAGGATGAGTATGGGGTGCACAATAGACTAGCCGGCTCCGGCGGCAACAATCAAAAAACACTGCTCCCCAAGCCCGGCCCGAGGCTAGGCTTGACTTGTGACTGTGAATGGCGCTGTTAGTGTGCAACAATATTCCACTCTAGTGAGCAATATTCTCATCAAAAGTGTAATCGTTGGTACGTCTCGTCTTTGAAGTGCTCTTGTTAACCAACCTGACGTTTTTCTTGTAGTTGTAACAGCTGTTTTATTGTGTTCTTTAAGTAAAAGTAAGATCCTCAGACGTGATTACTCCCAAATCTTCTATATTGCTTCTTCGTTCTGTAGTGTCATTTGACTGTGTTTTATATGTGGTTTCCCTTGTTATATTTTCGTGTTTTCCTTAGCACAATACCTAGAACTTGTCTTCATTCAACGTTATATTCTGTTGCCTATTGAAAGACCTGATCTACATCTGATTGCAGGTTTGCCGTGTCCTCTATGTTGTCTACTCTCATGAAAATCCTTGTGTCATCTACAAATGATGATTCAGTGCTGTAGTTTGTATCCTTGTGTATGTCTGATATTAGTATGAGAGAGTACTGGAGCAAGCACAGTACCCTGGGGGAGTGGGCTCTTCACGGTGGAGGATCCGGATATTACTGTGTTCTCTATTACACTCTGGGTTCTATTCGTTAAGAAATTAATGACTCATTTCCCTACTTTGTCAAAAAATTTCTTTTGTGGGCATTTTGTGTCCCAAGAACATCATGATTACAGTTGATAAAAGTTGGGATCTCTGGCGTGTAAGGCGATGTCATAGTGCTCCAGCAACTGTGTGAGGCAGGAGCGCCCTCTGCTCAACCCGTCTTCTCCAAGGTTATGGGCACACCGTGAATAAAGGTATTTTGTTGTTCTTCTTAGTACACTTTGTGATTTTTTGTGTGGTTGTGCTATCTATATATTTTTAGCATCTTTATTTTGGTTTACCTCATTTGCGAGGTGATGAGATCTGTATTGCTTTAAGCATGTCGGGATAACTATAGCATCGTTGCTCCGTCTCCAAATTATGCTGTCTCTGAAAGTGACTTTTTGCAGTTCTTGAAGAATGATAACTTCCATTAATGTGGGCCTTGTGTGGCGTGTATGGACTTGCTGTCTGTGGCTACTTTAAAGTCCAGTAGGGTTACGGTGACATTTGATGTATGATTTGATGTTGCTCTCACATTCATGAAGAACTGGGTTGGTTTATCGTTCTTCAGTGTGTTCAGTGGTTCAACGAAAACATAATCGATGCGGTGAAAGTTAAGGAAAGTGGTGAAGCTTAAGAAAATAGTAGAGAGGATGGTGAAGGGTTAGAAGTATTGTGGGTAATGTGGTGAAAGGTAAGTAAGATGGGCTCAGAGAGGCAGTTAGGCAGTGATGATGGGAGCGCCTGGGTAGTGACGATGGTCCTCTGATATGTAGAGGGCTACAGTGAAGGACTGGCGAAGATGGTTGCTGTAGTGAAAACATGTATGTAATGGATATAGTGGTGATGGTTGTGTGTAGTGAATATAGTTACTGTGGTAAAGATAGTGGGTAATGAAGATGTGGCCTCTGTGATGATGGTTGTGTGTAGTGAATATAGTTACTGTGGTAAAGATAGTGGGTAATGAAGATGTGGTCTCCGTCACTGTAGCAACGCTGGGTGTCCGAGCCAGTATAACTATAAAAGAGTGTGTCTGCCAAAGGATGGAAGTCAGAAGCTTAGGGCTAGTCTCCGCCACATTTTGCAGGATGTCTGCTGGAAATAAGTCATGAGGGAGGTCTGCCCCAGTGTCCAACTTGAAAAAGGAGGTCTGCTTCACGAAGTTGCTGGATATGAAATGTTCAGGTCCAAGTCCATAGAATTGAAGGCAGACTGCCTATCACATGCCTCTGTATTGTGTGTGATGGGGATTTTTTAGCATCACCTAGTTAGCTTTTTGACACACTGAACTCCACTTCATATAGTCTAGGGTAGCTGCACTAATGCAGATGTACCTCATGTATTAATAAAAAAAAAAGTGACGCAAACACTCAGGTCTGATAGGAAAGAAATTACTGATTCCCAACGACCTGAAAGCACCAGTATCAAAAGCTATGATTTGTTCAGATCTGAAACTTATATCTATGGGCAGCACAAAACGTGGACCAGACTGTGCGACACAGTGGTGGCCAGGATCAGGTTGGGTTACCGTTACTTGTGGCAGGTGGCTGCAGGTGACGGGTCTCCCAATCCTGAGCACTCCAGGTGCACACCCTAGGAGCAGTAACTGGGGCATGACCGCACAGTCCTGAGCACTCCAGGTGCCCACCCTGGGAGCAGCAACTGGGGCATGACCGCACAGTCCTGAGCACTCCAGGTGCCCACCCTGGGAGCAGCAACTGGGGCATGACCTCGCACAGTCCTGAGCACTGCAGGTGCACACCCTGGGAGCAGCAACTGGGGCATGACCGCACAGTCCTGAGCACTGCAGGTGCACACCCTGGGAGCAGCAACTGGGGCATGACCGCACAGTCCTGAGCACTGCAGGTGCACACCCTGGGAGCAGGGGCTAGGGCATGACCTCACACAGTCGTGAGCGCTGCAGGTGCCGTCAGGTGCCATCCTCGGGTGTTGGGGAGGGTCATCCCGCCTGGGTGTGTGCCTGTAAAGAGTAAGATATAAGTGAGGGCTCGGGGCTCTCCCTGGCCGACCGCACTGCGTAATATACAGAACACGCCGCCACCCTCCTCCTCCTCCCGCCTCCTGCGTCTCCCGCTCTTAACACACTTACATTTGCATTGTTATTACGTCCGCCAGTCTTGAAGTTAATGGAATGAGGAGGTAGTGTGTGGAGAGGCGTGTTATGAGCAGCGAATGTTCTCATGTTGTGTTGTGAGTGTTAGGGGGGGGGGGGAGAATATTTGAAGTTATCTCACTAGACGAACCCATGTCTGCTCCTACTACCCGTACACCACTACCACTACACTCCACTACTCTCTACCACAACACTCATACCAGTATATATATATCAAGTACCACAAGTCCTCGACGGAGGTACTCTACACTCGGATAAATAGCCTGGAATATAATAATAATTTAGAATAATCCGAGCAGCTGGAAGCGTACACCTTGTGCATAGCTGAGGCTCCAGGAACCTGGCTTGTTACGTCTCTTTCCCAGTGTGTGTTGTGGCGGCCTGCTCCAACCCCTCCACAGTGAGGGGTGGGGGGGTTAGTGGGGGACCAACCCTACCACAGTGAGGGGGGGGGGGGGGTAGTGGGGACCAACCCCACCACAGTGAGGGGGGGTTAGTGGGGGACCAACCCTACCACAGTGAGGGGGGGTAGTGGGGGACCAACCCCACCACAGTGAGGGGGGGGGTAGTGGGGACCAACCCCTCCACAGTGAGGGGTGGGGGGGGTTAGTGGGGGACCAACCCCACCACAGTGAGGGGGGGAGGTAGTGGAGGACCAACCCCACCACAGTGAGGGGTGGGGGGGTTAGTGGGGGACCAACCCCACCACAGTGAGGGGGGGGGTAGTGGGGACCAACCCCACCACAGTGAGGGGGGGTTAGTGGGGGACCAACCCTACCACAGTGAGGGGTGGGGGGGTTAGTGGGGGACCAACCCTACCACAGTGAGGGGTGGGGGGGTTAGTGGGGGACCAACCCTACCACAGTGAGGGTGGGGGTAGTGGGGACCAACCCCACCACAGTGAGGGGGGGTTAGTGGGGGACCAACCCTACCACAGTGAGGGGTGGGGGGGTTAGTGGGGGACCAACCCTACCACAGTGAGGGGTGGGGGGGTTAGTGGGGGACCAACCCTACCACAGTGAGGGTGGGGGTAGTGGGGACCAACCCTACCACAGTGAGGGGTGGGGGGGTTAGTGGGGGACCAACCCCACCACAGTGAGGGGGGGTTAGTGGGGGACCAACCCTACCACAGTGAGGGGGGGGGTAGTGGGGGACCAACCCCACCACAGTGAGGGGGGGTAGTGGGGACCAACCCCACCACAGTGAGGGGGGGTTAGTGGGGGACCAACCCTACCACAGTGAGGGGGGGGGGTAGTGGGGGACCAACCCCACCACAGTGAGGGGTGGGGGGTTAGTGGGGGACCAACCCCACCACAGTGAGGGGGGGTAGTGGGGACCAACCCCACCACAGTGAGGGGGGGGGTTAGTGGGGACCAACCCCACCACAGTGAGGGGGGGGGTAGTGGGGACCAACCCCACCACAGTGAGGGGGGTAGTGGGGACCAACCCCACCACAGTGAGGGGTGGGGGGGTTAGTGGGGGACCAACCCCACCACAGTGAGGGGGGGTAGTGGGGACCAACCCCACCACAGTGAGGGGGGGGGGTTAGTGGGGACCAACCCCACCACAGTGAGGGGGGGGGGTAGTGGGGACCAACCCCACCACAGTGAGGGGGGGGGGTAGTGGGGACCAACCCCACCACAGTGAGGGGGGGAGTAGTGGGGACCAACCCCACCACAGTGAGGGGGGGGGTAGTGGGGACCAACCCCACCACAGTGAGGGGGGGTAGTGGGGACCAACCCCACCACAGTGAGGGGGGGGGGTAGTGGGGACCAACCCCACCACAGTGAGGGGGGGTAGTGGGGACCAACCCCACCAGTGAGGGGGGGGGGTAGTGGGGACCAACCCCACCACAGTGAGGGGGGGTTAGTGGGGGACCAACCCCACCACAGTGAGGGGTGGTAGTGAGGACCAACCCCACCACAGTGAGGGGGGGGGGTAGTGGGGACCAACCCCACCACAGTGAGGGGGGGTTAGTGGGGGACCAACCCCACCACAGTGAGGGGTGGTAGTGAGGACCAACCCCACCACAGTGAGGGGGGGGGTAGTGGGGACCAACCCCACCACAGTGAGGGGGGGGGGTAGTGGGGACCAACCCCACCACAGTGAGGGGGTGGTAGTGGGGGACCAACCCCACCACAGTGAGGGGGGGTAGTGGGGACCAACCCCACCACAGTGAGGGGGGGGGTAGTGGGGACCAACCCCACCACAGTGAGGGGGTGTGGTGTGGTGGGTAGTGGCTAACCTTGAACCTCCACACCTGAGTGGCTGGTTGCGTCTGGCTGTGGTGAGTGGCCTTAGTAATAAGGTCACTGTTGAGGGTTGTCGGCTAGTGAGAGTGGCTCGGGGGAAGAGGGTGTTGTGGTAAACCTTGCCCGCTGCCATACATACACCTTTCCTGACAAGTGGCCGTAGTAACAAGGTCACCGTTAAGACCAGACAATAACAATGTGTTGAGCGAGGAGACCATGGGTGGAGCGTCTGGTGATGAGCGTGCAACTGTGCACTTGAAATATTAGTGTTGTTGTTGTCCCAGGCAGCCATTTGTGGTGATGTGTGACGCAGTATAAGCTCTCTGGTTGTTGTTGTTGTTGTGTCTGCTGCCAGGTTGTTAATACACGCATAGTAATACATGTGACATTGTGGGGGGCGAGATATGTTATTACTGGGTAGCCAGCACACCCGCCACGGCATGTTATATATATAACTAATATTAGTCACCCCAATGTTACCGACGTTAAAGACTGTGAGCAAAGACTTGGGTGGTGGTAGGGGTGGGCCGTGGGAGGCCATGAAGGGTGGCAGCAACCCTCCTGCACCTGTCCACCAACTGTGTGGTGGACACCATAACCATGTACAGGTCAAGCTGGAGGTGTGGAGCACCTCCCACCTGGTGGACCCTGCCACCTCCACACTCTGTGTGGCCTCCAACACTTGCAATGTTGTCTACACATTCCAACTCTTTCCATGACACCAAGAAATATTTTACAATTGAAAAGTAAAACAGAAATTTCATGACATTTGTGGTAAAAGATGTAATGAAATAGACCAATTTCCTTCTCAGAAGCCCAAGACAGCCGTAAGCCACTCCAGGTTTACCAGGCAAAGCATCAACATTTTCCCCCTTAATGCTGGGAAAATGATATGGTGGTATGAACCCGGGGATGCTTACAGATGACCTCCAGTGACCTTAGTGAGTGGCCGCCGTGTGCAGCCTTGTGGGCGGTGAGTAAGGTCACTACCCGCCGTGTGCAGCCTTGTGGGCGGTGAGTAAGGTCACTACCCGCCGTGTGCAGCCTTGTGGGCGGTGAGTAAGGTCACTACCCGCCGTGTGCAGCCTTGTGGGCGGTGAGTAAGGTCACTACCCGCCGTGTGCAGCCTTGTGGGCGGTGAGTAAGGTCACTACCCGCCGTGTGCAGCCTTGTGGGCGGTGAGTAAGGTCACTACCCGCCGTGTGCAGCCTTGTGGGCGGTGAGTAAGGTCACTACCCGCCGTGTGCAGCCTTGTGGGCGGTGAGTAAGGTCACTACCCGCCGTGTGCAGCCTTGTGGGCGGTGAGTAAGGTCACTACCCGCCGTGTGCAGCCTTGTGGGCGGTGAGTAAGGTCACTACCCGCCGTGTGCAGCCTTGTGGGCGGTGAATAAGGTCACTACCCGCCGTGTGCAGCCTTGTGGGCGGTGAGTAAGGTCACTACCCGCCGTGTGCAGCCTTGTGGGCGGTGAGTAAGGTCACTACCCGCCGTGTGCAGCCTTGTGGGCGGTGAATAAGGTCACTACCCGCCGTGTGCAGCCTTGTGGGCGGTGAGTAAGGTCACTACCCGCCGTGTGCAGCCTTGTGGGCGGTGAGTAAGGTCACTACCCGCCGTGTGCAGCCTTGTGGGCGGTGAGTAAGGTCACTACCCGCCGTGTGCAGCCTCGTGGGCGGTGAGTAAGGTCACTACCCGCCGTGTGCAGCCTCGTGGGCGGTGAGTAAGGTCACTACCCGCCGTGTGCAGCCTCGTGGGCGGTGAGTAAGGTCACTACCCGCCGTGTGCAGCCTCGTGGGCGGTGAGTAAGGTCACTACCCGCCGTGTGCAGCCTCGTGGGCGGTGAGTAAGGTCACTACCCGCCGTCTTTGTCAACACCATCATCATACCTGATGATATACAACATGAAGTAGGCTCGGGCTGCTACTCCCGCCCGTCACCTCACATTGTCATGCACAAGTGAAGCTCTTCATCTCCACCCCTCTACAGTGTTATACATACTTGTCTTGGAGTATATATATACCTGGATTGGGTTCTGGGAGTTGTTTTACTTCCCAAACCCAGCTTGGGATCAAGCTTGACTTTTGATAACTTGGTCCAAAAGGGTGGTGTTTGGGGCGGCCGGCGGCTCTCGTGTCCAGAACAGGCCGGCTGGTCCGGCTGGTCCGGCTGGTCCCGTACTCGCTGCTCCACTAACTTGTCTCATTCTGGGATCACCTTTACTCTTGTTCCCGCAATATTTCTTATGGTCTTTGGTCGATATTGTATAGCCAGGACTTGCGGTCTTCACACGCACACTCCTCTGGTGGTGCCTATGGCAACTCTACTCTTCACTCCTCTGGTGGTGCCTATGGCAACTCTACTCTTCACTCCTCTGGTGGTGCCTATGGCAACTCTACTCTTCACTCCTCTGGTGGTGCCTATGGCAACTCTACTCTTCACTCCTCTGGTGGTGCCTATGGCAACTCTACTCTTCACTCCTCTGGTGGTGCCTATGGCAACTCTACTCTTCACTCCTCTGGTCGTGCCTATGGCAACTCTGCCCTTCCCTCCTCTGCTCTCTACTTCCCACTATATCGTATGCTCTAGAATATTATTTTGGTAACAAATCTAGGACCTTGCCTTCAATATCTTGTATGTATATATGTGTGATACCCCTTTCTTCTTTCTAGAGTATTTTGAGAAGTTTGAGAATTTAGGTGTTTTGTGTGTGTGTGTGTGTACACTCGCCTAATACTTACGTAATTGTTCTTGCGGAGGATGAGCTCTGGCTCTTTGGTCCCGCCTCTCAACTGTCAATCAACAGGTGTTCAGGTTCCTGAGCCTATTGGGCTCTATCATATCTACACTTGAAACTGTGTATGGAGTCAGCCTCCACCACATCACTTCCTAATGCATTCCATTTCTCAACCACTCTGACACTAAAAAAGTTCTTTCTAATATCTCTGTGGCTCATTTGGGCACTCAGTTTCCACCTGTGTCCCCTTGTGCGTGTTCCCCTTGTGTTAAATAGCCTGTCTTTATCAACCCTGTCGATTCCCTTGAGAATCTTGAATGTGGTGATCATGTCCCTCCTAACTCTTCTGTCTTCCAACGAAGTGAGGTTTAATTCCCGTAGTCTCTCCTCGTAGCTCATACCTCTCAGCTCGGGTACTAGTCTGGTGGCAAACCTTTGAACCTTTTCCAGTTGAGTCTTATAAATGTGTGTGTGGGGGGGGGGTGAGGGGGGGGGTTGACTAACACAAGTCAGTCATAAATTAATAAAAGTTAATGATAATAAATTAAGGTAAATGAATGAATGAGGAATCTAAGAATATTCTGAATAATTTATTATTCAGTAAATTCAATTTTAATAATAAGAGGATAGACTGGGAGAAAATAAACATGGAACTTGCAAACATTCAATGGGAAAATGTTCTAAGTAATAAAAATCCTACACAAGGAATAGAAAAACTGACTTCTGAAGCCTATGAAGTCTGTGTGAAACATGTTCCTTTGAGGAAAGCCAGAAAGAGGTCCAACGTAGAAAGAGAACGCAGACGACACTACAAAAGAAGGAAGAAATTAACGGAAATGCTTAAGCAGACACGACTCTCCATACAAAGAAGGAATAATTTAAACAGTGAGATTGAAGAAATGGAGCAGAAATTTAAACACTCATCAGAGTGACGAAAAGGCAACTAAAACAAAAAGCAATTAAGGAAACAAAATTCTTCACATATGCGAAATCAAAAGCAAAAACCACTGCCAGTATTGGACCTATTCGTACAAGTGAAGGTTCATACACCGAGGATGACAAAGAAATTAGTGAAATCCTAAAAAAGCAGTATGAGGACATGTTTAGCACTCCAATAAACAACATGAAAGTGGAAGATCCGGACAACTTCTTTTTGCCTGATACCCAAACCACTGTCAATATAACTGATATCAACACGAGCGTAGCAGATTTTGAATGAGAAATTAAAAACATGCCCATGCACTCAGCCCCAGGTCCAGACTCCTGGAATTCAATATTTTATAAAGAAATGCAAAGTGCCGGTAGCACAGACACTCAGTATAGTGTGGAGGAAGAGCTTGGACACGGGGGAGATACCAGATGCACTTAAAGTAGCAGACATAGCCCCTCTACACAAGGGAGGGAGCAAAGCATTGGCAAAAAATTATAGACCAGTTGCACTAACATCGCACATCATAAAAGTATTTGAGAGAGTGATCAGGAGTCAGGTCACTAGTTTCATGGAGACCAATGACCTCCACAACCCAGGTCAACATGGATTCAGAGCGGGAATATCATGCCTCTCACAGCTACTTGACCATTACGACAAAGTCACTGAGGCATTAGAAGAAAAACAGAATGCAAATGGTGTATACACGGATTTTGTAATGGCATCCGATAAATGTGGCCATGGAGTGATAGCACATAAAATTAGGTCAATGGGAATAACTGGTAAAGTAGGACGCTGGATACTCAGTTTTCTGTCGAACAGAACACAAAGAGTAACAGTCAATCAGATAAAATCGAGTCCAAGCGCAGTTAAAAGTTCTGTACCTCAGGGTACAGTCCTTGCACCACTGCTTTTTCTTATTCTCACATCAGATATAGACAAAAATGCAAGTCACAGCTTCGTATCATCCTTTGCAGATGACACAAAAATCAGCATGAAAATTACCTCTGCTGAAGATATTGAAAAACTTCAAGCAGATATAAAAACGTTTCGACTGGGCAACAGAAAATAACATGATATTTAACAGCGATAAATTCCAGGTACTCAGGTACGGTAAAAATGAGGACCTTAAACATAATACAGGGTACAAAACAATCAAATCTTCCCATAGTAGATAAGCAGCATGTAAAGGACTTGGGAATAATGATGTCCGACGACCTAACGTTTAGGGAGCATAACCAAGCAAATATTGCGTCAGCCAGAAAAATGATCGGATGGATTACGAGAACTTTCAAATCCAGGGATCCCATCACAATGGTTGTACTCTTCAAGTCACTTGTGTTGTCCCGTCTTGAGTACTGCTCAGTACTCACTTCCCCCTTCAGAGCAGGAGAGATTGCTGAAATAGAGGGAATACAGAGAACATATACGGCACGCATAGACGAGATAAAACACCTAAATTATTGGGATCGTCTCAAAGCTCTGCAAATGTACTCACTAGAAAGGAGACGAGAGAGATACCAAATAATATACACATGGAAGATACTGGAGGGTCAGGTCCCAAATCTACACAGTAAAATAACAACGTACTGGAGTGAACGATATGGAAGAAAATGCAGAATAGAACCAGTGAAGAGCAGAGGTGCCATAGGCACAATCAGAGAACACTGTATAAACATCAGAGGTCCGCGGTTGTTCAACGTCCTCCCAGCGAGTATAAGAAATATTGCCGGAACAACCGTGGACATCTTCAAGAGGAAACTAGATAGTTTCCTCCAAGGAGTGCCGGACCAACCGGGCTGTGGTGGGTATGTGGGCCTGCGGGCCGCTCCAAGCAACAGCCTGGTGGACCAAACTCTCACAAGTCAAGCCTGGCCTCGGGCCGGGCTTGGGGAGTAGAACAACTCCCAGAACCCCATCAACCAGGTATCAACAAGGTACCAGTACTGGTATGAGTGGTAAACAATTTGAATGTTATGTTTTAATTCCATTCACGTGGGCTGTAGGAGGCTCGAACTGTGGACCCCACGTGTGTGAGGCCGAAGCTTTATCGACCGAGCTTGTTTTGTTTTAATTTATTCTGTTTTTCATAATGCCGGAATTGGCCTCTGTTTATTATCATTTTCTGTGGCCTGTGTGGAGGATTGACAAGGTCGCTTAAGACTGGTAGTGAGGGAGATGTGTCTCAGTACCCGGGCCCCCTTCTTGATGGTGCAGCAGCTCTCCCATGGAGGGTATGACATGCCGGGCCCCAGGCCGGGCCCCAGGCCGGGCCCCAGGCCGGGCCCAGAGAGTAGTACTCCCAGAAGCCGCCCTGGTGCAAGTGTGAGGAGGTCGGCCACTATCCAGCATTAGGTACACACTGGACCATCCCTCGTCTCCCACACGATACAATGCACCACCACAACCTCCAAAAGTCCACACCACCAAATCATTCTCCCCACTGTAGCTGCCCCACGAAGTTTTATAAATATACAAAATGTGATGTATTATGTAACAGAATTATATGTGGTAGAGCTATAGGGTGATTGTAGTGGTCGTCCCTTACCCACCACCACCCTTACTGTATCTTTATGTAAAGTGAACTAATGTGTGTGAGTTTGTGTAGAGAGGATGGTATGTCTTGGACCACAACTGTCGCTCACAATGTTGGAGCTCCAGACATTAACATGTTGCACTCCTCTATAGCAAATATATTAATATGAGTGTTTTTGTTTTTCAGGTAAGTGACTATTGGTGTGAAATGTGGATGTGGACTGTAGCAGTGAAGGTGAGTGGTGTTGACCACCACACACCACTTCCAGCAGTGAAGGTGAGTGGTGTTGACCACCACACACCACTTCCAGCAGTGAAGGTGAGTGGTGTTGACCACCACACAACACTTCCAGCAGTGAAGGTGAGTGGTGTTGACCCCCACACAACACTTCCAGCAGTGAAGGTGAGTGGTGTTGACCACCACACAACACTTCCAGCAGTGAAGGTGAGTGGTGTTGACCACCACCTTCACTACCACCACACAACACTCCCAGCAGTGAAGGTGAGTGGTGTTGACCACCACCTTCACTACCACACACCACTCCCAGCAGTGAAGGTGAGTGGTGTTGACCACCACACACCACTTCCAGCAGTGAAGGTGAGTGGTGTTGACCACCACACACCACTTCCAGCAGTGAAGGTGAGTGGTGTTGACCACCACCTTCACTACCACACACCACTCCCAGCAGTGAAGGTGAGTGGTGTTGACCACCACACACCACTTCCAGCAGTGAAGGTGAGTGGTGTTGACCACCACACACCACTTCCAGCAGTGAAGGTGAGTGGTGTTGACCACCACCTTCACTACCACCACACAACACTCCCAGCAGTGAAGGTGAGTGGTGTTGACCACCACCTTCACTACCACACACCACTCCCAGCAGTGAAGGTGAGTGGTGTTGACCACCACCACACACCTGGCCACCCTTCACAACTTACTGCTCAGTAATCTCCCACATCCGATATCAACTTTCATGCAATTTGGTTAAAATAACTCGTTAAAAAGTGGTAAATTTATATTCAATTGTATTGTAATCTTTGTTTTAAAGTTGTAATATTTCTTAAACTTTTGTCTTGGTAAGAAAGAGATTGAAATACATATATGTTAAGGAGTAGTGTGAGAGGAAGTGAAGGGGTGGGGGGGGGGGGTGAGTGTGGTGTGAATGTTGGGAGGAGAGGATGGTTGTCCTCAGTCGTGGCACCCTCAACACGGGAGCAGCCATGGCACCCTCAACACGGGAGCAGCCATGGCACCCTCAACACGGGAGCAGCCATGGCACCCTCAACACGGGAGCAGCCATGGCACCCTCAACACGGGAGCAGCCATGGCACCCTCAACACGGGAGCATGGCACCCTCAACACGGGAGCATGGCACCCTCAACACGGGAGCAGCCATGGCACCCTCAACACTGGAGCAGCCATGGCACCCTCAACACGGGAGCAGCCATGGCACCCTCAACACTGGAGCAGCCATGGCACCCTCAACACGGGAGCAGCCGTGACACCCTCAACACTGGAGCAGCCATGGCACCCTCAACACGGGAGCAGCCGTGACACCCTCAACACTGGAGCAGCCATGGCACCCTCAACACGGGAGCAGCCATGGCACCCTCAACACGGGAGCAGCCGTGGCACCCTCAACACTGGAGCAGCCATGGCACCCTCAACACGGGAGCAGCCGTGACACCCTCAACACTGGAGCAGCCATGGCACCCTCAACACGGGAGCAGCCATGGCACCCTCAACACGGGAGCAGCCGTGGCACCCTCAACACGGGAGCAGCCATGGCACCCTCAACACGGGAGCAGCCATGGCACCCTCAACACGGGAGCAGCCATGGCACCCTCAACACGGGAGCAGTCGTGGCACCCTCAACACGGGAGCAGCCATGGCACCCTCAACACGGGAGCAGCCATGGCACCCTCAACACGGGAGCAGCCATGGCACCCTCAACACGGGAGCAGCCGTGGCACCCTCAACACGGGAGCAGCCGTGGCACCCTCAACACGGGAGCAGCCGTGGCACCCTCAACACGGGAGCAGCCATGGCACCCTCAACACGGGAGCATGGCACCCTCAACACGGGAGCAGTCGTGGCACCCTCAACACGGGAGCAGCCATGGCACCCTCAACACGGGAGCAGCCATGGCACCCTCAACACGGGAGCAGTCGTGGCACCCTCAACACGGGAGCAGTCGTGGCACCCTCAACACGGGAGCAGCCATGGCACCCTCAACACGGGAGCAGCCATGGCACCCTCAACACGGGAGCAGTCGTGGCACCCTCAACACGGGAGCAGCCATGGCACCCTCAACACGGGAGCAGCCGTGGCACCCTCAACACGGGAGCAGTCATGGCACCCTCAACACGGGAGCATGGCACCCTCAACACGGGAGCAGCCGTGGCACCCTCAACACGGGAGCAGCCATGGCACCCTCAACACGGGAGCAGCCATGGCACCCTCAACACGGGAGCAGCCGTGGCACCCTCAACACGGGAGCAGTCATGGCACCCTCAACACGGGAGCAGTCATGGCACCCTCAACACGGGAGCAGCCATGGCACCCTCAACACGGGAGCAGCCATGGCACCCTCAACACGGGAGCAGCCGTGGCACCCTCAACACGGGAGCAGTCATGGCACCCTCAACACGGGAGCAGTCGTGGCACCCTCAACACGGGAGCAGCCATGGCACCCTCAACACGGGAGCAGCCGTGGCACCCTCAACACTGGAGCAGTCGTGGCACCCTCAACCACCCGCCTGGCACCCGTGGCACCCTCAACACTGGAGCAGTCGTGGCACCCTCAACCACCCGCCTGGCACCCGTGGCACCCGCCTGGCGTCTGTGACGCAGACCCCATGACTGATCTTGAAAGTTGGCCGAGGCTTGTAAGTGTGTGCCCTCCAGCCCTTGACACGGGGTGTTTAAATACAAAAAGTGATATAGTGAGGTAAAGTATGTGAACAGTTGTGGTGACAGTTTACATTTAGTCCGGATTACGGGCTATTCTTGCCCGTGCAACCTCTTGGGTGGCTTAATCTTCGTCGACCAGTCACTATAGCCAGGTGTACGTCAGCAGGTGGTGGAGACTGGCAGAGGTAGTTATGGCCGAGCCTAGACCTAGCTGTGGTAGCGCGTGTGTGCGTGTGTGCGTGTGTGTGTGTGTGTGTGTGTGTGTGTGTGTGTGTGTGTGTGTGTGTGTGTGTACATAGAGGGGGCCTCGCCTCCCCGTCTGTATCCACCCTTACTCTGGAGACATTACCAATCACAACAGAACACTACCCACGGACAACATTTGTGTTATCGTGTTACGTTAGTATTGGCCGACAAGTCCCACAATACACACAAGTTGTTCAGATTTGCCTTAATTGTTGTAGTTCAGGTTGATGGTGTTAGGAGTGAGGAGCTGTTGCTAAGTGACTAGCGACTGCCTCTCACACACGAGGCGTGTTTGTCCAGGCCGTAATCTGCAGCAGCACATGGGGCTCTCTCTTTACTGGACACACATCATAACCTGCCAGAATAAATATCTCTATATATCTACCACTTTTGATGCTTTGGCGTCTTTAAGCGGCAAGACCAGTGTATGGAGCACAGGTCTATGTGGTGAGAGTGAGGCCAAGTGTCCACCACTCATTTCCCAGTGGTAGCGTCCACACTGTGCCCTCACCTACCCACCTCTATTTAATACTGTGGTGTCGAACCTAAGCTCTTGAGTCCCTCCTCTTAGCCGTCATTAGGTGTAAAGATTGCCAAACGTGTTTGGCTGTAGTATCCAGATTTTCAGCTGTGTACGGAGTCTTAGCGTCGTAGCTGTTGATATCTGCCTCTTCTCCTCATGTCCTCCCTCACTAACCACCAACATACGAACCCAAGCAGCCCACCTAACCCACTACTCAGATGCCTATAATACCTATATATTTGTCAGCTGTTATTTTTCGTAGTAGGTTGCATTTGTAACGTTGGTAACCTTAAGTTACAACACGACTTGTTAGTTGAGACGGACGCGTCCTCCACCCTCTTGATGCTTGACCTAATGGGCCAGTGGCCACTATATGGTCCACAGGTGTGTGTGTGTATAACATACGGGTCCACAGGTGTGTGTGTATAACATACTGGTCCACAGGTGTGTGTATAGCCACATGCTGGTCCACAGGTGTGTGTGTATAACATACGGGTCCACAGGTGTGTGTGTATAACATACGGGTCCACAGGTGTGTGTGTATAACATACTGGTCCACAGGTGTGTGTGTATAACATACTGGTCCACAGATGTGTGTGTATAACATACTGGTCCACAGGTGTGTGTATAGCCACATGCTGGTCCACAGGTGTGTGTATAGCCACATGCTGGTCCACAGGTCTGTGTGTATAGCCACATGCTGGTCCACAGATGTGTGTATAGCCACATGCTGGTCCACAGGTGTGTGTATAGCCACATGCTGGTCCACAGGTGTGTGTATAGCCACATGCTGGTCCACAGGTGTGTGTATAGCCACATGCTGGTCCACAGGTGTGTGTGTGTATAGCCACATGCTGGTCCACAGATGTGTGTATAGCCACATGCTGGTCCACAGGTGTGTGTATAGCCACATGCTGGTCCACAGGTGTGTGTGTATAACATACTGGTCCACAGGTGTGTGTGTATAACATACTGGTCCACAGGTGTGTGTGTATAACATACTGGTCCACAGGTGTGTGTGTATAACATACTGGTCCACAGGTGTGTGTGTATAACATACTGGTCCACAGGTGTGTGTGTATAACATACTGGTCCACAGGTGTGTGTGTGTATAACATACGGGTCCACAGGTGTGTGTGTGTATAACATACGGGTCCACAGGTGTGTGTGTGTATAACATACGGGTCCACAGGTGTGTGTGTATAACATACGGGTCCACAGGTGTGTGTGTATAACATACGGGTCCACAGGTGTGTGTGTATAACATACTGGTCCACAGGTGTGTGTATAGCCACATGCTGGTCCACAGGTGTGTGTGTATAACATACTGGTCCACAGGTGTGTGTGTATAGCCACATGCTGGCCCACAGGTGTGTGTGTATAGCCACATGCTGGCCCACAGGTGTGTGTGTATAGCCACATGCTGGCCCACAGGTGTGTGTGTATAGCCACATGCTGGTCCACAGGTGTGTGTATAGCCACATGCTGGTCCACAGGTCTGTGTGTATAGCCACATGCTGGTCCACAGGTGTGTGTGTGTATAGCCACATGCTGGTCCACAGGTGTGTGTGTGTATAGCCACATGCTGGTCCACAGGTGTGTGTGTGTATTGCCACATGCTGGTCCACAGGTGTGTGTGTGTATAGCCACATGCTGGTCCACAGGTGTGTGTGTGTATAGCCACATGCTGGTCCACAGGTGTGTGTGTGTATAGCCACATGCTGGTCCACAGGTGTGTGTGTGTATAGCCACATGCTGGTCCACAGGTGTGTGTGTGTATAGCCACATGCTGGTCCACAGGTGTGTGTGTGTATAGCCACATGCTGGTCCACAGGTTTGTGTGTATAGCCACATGCTGGTCCACAGGTGTGTATAGCCACATGCTGGTCCACAGGTGTGTGTGTGTATAGCCACATGCTGGTCCACAGGTGTGTGTGTGTGTGTGTGTATAGCCACATGCTGGTCCACAGGTGTGTGTGTGTGTGTGTATAGCCACATGCTGGTCCACAGGTGTGTGTGTGTATAGCCACATGCTGGTCCACAGGTGTGTGTGTGTATAGCCACATGCTGGTCCACAGGTGTGTGTGTGTATAGCCACATGCTGGTCCACAGGTGTGTGTGTATAGCCACATGCTGGTCCACAGGTGTGTGTGTATAGCCACATGCTGGTCCACAGGTGTGTGTGTATAGCCACATGCTGGTCCACAGGTGTGTGTGTGTATAGCCACATGCTGGTCCACAGGTGTGTGTGTGTGTATAGCCACATGCTGGTCCACAGGTGTGTATAGCCACATGCTGGTCCACAGGTGTGTGTGTATAGCCACATGCTGGTCCACAGGTGTGTGTGTATAGCCACATGCTGGTCCACAGGTGTGTGTATAACATACTGGTCCACAGGTGTGTGTATAGCCACATGCTGGTCCACAGGTGTGTGTGTATAGCCACATGCTGGCCCACAGGTGTGTGTGTGTATAGCCACATGCTGGCCCACAGGTGTGTGTGTATAACCACATGCTGGTCCACAGGTGTGTGTGTATAGCCACATGCTGGTCCACAGGTGTGTGTATAGCCACATGCTGGCCCACAGGTGTGTGTGTGTATAGCCACATGCTGGCCCACAGGTGTGTGTGTATAACCACATGCTGGTCCACAGGTGTGTGTATAGCCACATGCTGGTCCACAGGTGTGTGTATAGCCACATGCTGGCCCACAGGTGTGTATAGCCACATGCTGATTCACAGGTGTGTATAGCCACATGCTGGTCCACAGGTGTGTATAGCCACATGCTGGTCCACAGGTGTGTATAGCCACATGCTGGTCCACAGGTGTGTATAGCCACATGCTGGTCCACAGGTGTGTATAGCCACATGCTGGTCCACAGGTGTGTATAGCCACATGCTGGTCCACAGGTGTGTATAGCCACATGCTGATTCACAGGTGTGTATAGCCACATGCTGGTCTACAGGTGTATATAACCACATGCTGATTCACAGGTGTGTATAGCCACATGCTGGTCTACAGGTGTGTGTATAGCCACATGCTGGTCCACAGGTGTGTGTATAGCCACATGCTGGTCCACAGGTGTGTATAGCCACATGCTGCTCCACAGGTGTGTATAGCCACATGCTGGTCCACAGGTGTGTATAACCACATGCTGGAACAATGAACGAAAACACACTAGACTTGGTATTCACAAACAATGATGAACTAATCAGAGACATTACAATCCCAGATACTTCATATTCAGACCATAAGCTCATTGAAGTGCGAACTAGCCTAAATAACGGTAGTAGGTCTAAGAGACCCAACAAGCGAGAAGGGGTATTCAATCAATTCAATTTCAACAATAAGAGGATCGACTGGGAAAAAATAAATATAGACCTTGCAACCATTTAGTGGGAGACGGTCTTAAGCGACAAAACTCCCACACAGGGAATAGCTCAACTGACAGCTGAAGCTTACAAGGTCTGCTTGAAGCACGTGCCTGTGAGGAGGGGCAGAAAGAGGACCACTCTAGAAAGAGAACGCAGACGACTGTACAGGAGAAGGAAAAAAATAACGGAAATGCTTCGGCAGACACAACTATCACAAGCAAGGAAAACAAGCCTAAGCAGGGAGATCGAAGAAATAGAACAAACGTTGAAGCGATCATATGAGTCTGAGGAAATGGAATTGGAACAGAAAGCTATACAAGAGATAAGGAAAAATCCAAAATATTTTTTCACATACGCAAAATCAAAATCCAAAACCTCGACCAGTATTGGACCGTTAATTACAACTGAAGGTACGTACACAGAGGACAACAAAGAGATTAGTGAAATTCTAAGAAGCCAGTATGAGGCTATGTTTAGCACACCAATAAACAACATGAAAGTTGATGACCCAGACAGCTTCTTTATGAATGACATTCAAGCTGCAGATAATATAACGGATATTAACACAAACTCAGAAGACTTTGAAAGAGAAATTGACAATATGCCTATGCACTCAGCTCCTGGGCCTGACTCATGGAATTCAATATTCATAAAGAAATGTAAAGTACCAGTAGCGATAGCACTCAGCGTAATATGGAGAAAGAGCCTTGATACAGGGGAGATACCAGCAGCACTTAAATCTGCAGATATAGCTCCTCTGTACAAGGGGGGGAGTAAAGCCTTGGCAAAAAATTATAGGCCAGTTGCACTAACATCACACATAATAAAAGGTTTTGAAAGAGTGATTAGGAATCAAATATCTAGTTTTATGGAAAATAAAGAATTACACAACCCAGGACAACATGGATTTAGAGCGGGAAGATCCTGTCTCTCACAGTTACTCAACCACTATGACAAAATCACAGAAGCTTTAGAAGAAAAGTAAAATGCAGATGTTGTATACACAAACTTCGCAAAGGCGTTCGACAAATGTGACCATGGGGTGATAGCTCACAAAATGAGGTCAATGGGAATAACTGGTAAAGTAGGACGCTGGGTACTCAATTTCCTGTCGAACAGAACACAAAGAGTAATAGTCAATGAAATAATTTGGGAATAATGATGTCTGACGACCTAACGTTTAGGGAGCATAACCAAGCAAATATTGCGTCAGCCAGAAAAATGATAGGATGGATTACGAGAACCTTCAAATCCAGGGATCCCATCACAATGGTTGTACTCTTCAAGTCACTTGTGTTGTCCCGTCTTGAGTACTGCTCAGTACTCGCTTCCCCCTTCAGAGCAGGAGAGATTGCTGAAATAGAGGGAATACAGAGAACATATACGGCACGCATAGACGAGATAAAACACCTAAATTATTGGGATCGTCTCAAAGCTCTCCAAATATACTCACTAGAAAGGAGACGAGAGAGATACCAAATAATATACACATGGAAAATACTGGAGGGCCAGGTCCCAAATCTACACAGTAAAATAACAACATACTGGAGTGAACGATATGGAAGAAAATGCAGAATAGAACCAGTGAAGAGCAGAGGTGCCATAGGCACAATCAGAGAACACTGTATAAACATCAGAGGTCCGCGGTTGTTCAACGTCCTCCCAGCGAGTACAAGAAATATTGCCGGAACAACCGTGGACATCTTCAAGTGGAAACTAAATTGTTTTCTGCAAGAAGTGCCGGACCAACCGGGCTGTGGTGGGTATGTGGGCCTGCGGGCCGCTCCAAGCAACAGCCTAGTGGACCAAACTCTCACTAGTCAAGCCTGGCCTCGGGCCGGGCTTGGTGGAGTAGAAGAACTCCCAGAACCCCATCAACCAGGTATCAACAAGGTTAAGACATTCCAATTGTCTTGCTTCAAATGTATAATAATTTAGTAAGAGGCTGGTGTCGGCAAGAGACGCTAGGCACCAGAGAGGTTCGCTGAGCAGAGGACTCTGGTGTTTACACGTGAGATCACCGTAGATGCCTGGACGGGGTTCCCGGTTCACTACCCCATGGTCAACATATCTTGAGAAATGTATACTCTTTGTGCGAGTCATACTGGCATGACGGATGTCCTCAGGCGAGACAAGTGATTACCTCAGCTGTGGTGGTCAGCCGCAGGTATAGATGACATTGGTGATAATATAGCGAGGACGGCAGTATAGACGAGAGGCTTCCTCCAGTCTTCTTCAGGCAGGAAGTGGAGGCTTCCTCCAGTCTTGTTCAGGCACGAAGTGGAGGCTTCCCCCAGTCTTGTTCAGGCACGAAGTGGATGCTTCCCCCACTCCTTCAACTACACTACTCCTTCTTGGGGCTTCACGTGCCACAGGTCACATTCTGCTGCCTCAGTCACTTGTTTACTAACATCTTTACCCACCACACTGCTTATTGCTATCTCCTGTACCACACTATTTGTTTGCACCTACCACTGTACCACCACCACCTACCATTGTACCACCACCACCTACTACTGTACCACCACCACCTACCACTGTACCACCACCTACCACTGTACCACCACCACCACTGTACTACCATCTACCACTGTACCACCACCACCTACCACTGTACCACCACCACCTACCACTGTACCACCACCTACCACTGTACAACCACCACCACTGTACTACCATCTACCACTGTACCACCACCACCTACCACTGTACCACCACCACCTACCACTGTACCACCACCTACCACTGTACCACCACCACCACCACCACCAACACCACTGTACTACCATTTACCACTGTACCACCACCACCACCTATCACTGTACCACCACCACCAACCACCACTGTACCACCACCACCAACCACCACTGTACCACCACCCACCTACCACTGTACCACCACCCGCCTACCACTGTACCACCACCACCACCTACCACTGTACCACCACCACCACTGTACCACCACCACCACCTACCACTGTACCACCACCACCACCTACCACTGTACCACCACCACCACCTACCACTGTACCAGCACCACCACCTACCACTGTACCACCACCACCACCTACCACTGTACCACCACCACCACCTACCACTGTACCACCACCACCACCTACCACTGTACCACCACCACCACCTACCACTGTACCACCACCACCACCTACCACTGTACCACCACCACCTACCACTGTACCACCACCACCACCTACCACTGTACCACCACCTACCACTGTACCACCACCACCACCACCACCACCTACCACTGTACCACCACCACCACCACCACCACCTACCACTGTACCACCACCACCACCTACCACTGTACCACCACCACCACCTACCACTGTACCACCACCACCACCTACCACTGTACCACCACCACCACCACCTACCACTGTACCACCACCACCACCACCTACCACTGTACCACCACCACCACCACCTACCACTGTACCACCACCACCACCACCTACCACTGTACCACCACCACCTACCACTGTACCACCACCACCTACCACTGTACCACCACCACCACCTACCACTGTACCACCACCACCTACCACTGTACCACCACCACCACCACCACCTACCACTGTACCACCACCACCACCACCACCTACCACTGTACCACCACCACCACCACCACCACCTACCACTGTACCACCACCACCACCACCACCTACCACTGTACCACCACCACCTACCACTGTACCACCACCACCACCTACCACTGTACCACCACCACCAC
Organism: Procambarus clarkii; assembly: GCF_040958095.1. Classification (NCBI taxonomy): domain Eukaryota; kingdom Metazoa; phylum Arthropoda; class Malacostraca; order Decapoda; family Cambaridae; genus Procambarus; species Procambarus clarkii. The sequence goes on from NC_091192.1 coordinate 11,622,101, forward strand.
CACCACCTACCACTGTACCACCACCACCTACCACTGTACCACCACCACCTACCACTGTACCACCACCACCTACCACTGTACCACCACCACCTACCACTGTACCACTGTACCACCACCACCTACCACTGTACCACCACCACCTACCACTGTACCACCACCACCTACCACTGTACCACCACCACCACCTACCACTGTACCACCACCACCTACCACTGTACCACCACCACCACCACCTACCACTGTACCACCACCACCACCTACCACTGTACCACCACCACCTACCACTGTACCACCACCACCTACCACTGTACCACCACCACCTACCACTGTACCACCACCACCTACCACTGTACCACCACCACCTACCACTGTACCACCACCACCTACCACTGTACCACCACCACCTACCACTGTACCACCACCACCTACCACTGTACCACCACCACCTACCACTGTACCACCACCACCTACCACTGTACCACCACCACCACCACCACCTACCACTGTACCACCACCACCACCACCACCTACCACTGTACCACCACCACCTACCACTGTACCACCACCACCTACCACTGTACCACCACCACCTACCACTGTACCACCACCACCTACCACTGTACCACCACCACCTACCACTGTACCACCACCACCTACCACTGTACCACCACAACCTACCACTGTACCACCACCACCTACCACTGTACCACCACCACCTACCACTGTACCACCACCACCACCACCACCTACCACTGTACCACCACCACCACCACCACCTACCACTGTACCACCACCACCACCACCACCTACCACTGTACCACCACCACCTACCACTGTACCACCACCACCTACCACTGTACCACCACCACCTACCACTGTACCACCACCACCTACCACTGTACCACCACCACCTACCACTGTACCACCACCTACCACTGTACCACCACCACCTACCACTGTACCATCACCACCTACCACTGTACCACCACCACCTACCACTGTACCACCACCACCTACCACTGTACCACCACCACCTACCACTGTACCACCACCACCTACCACTGTACCACCACCACCTGCCACTGTACCACCACCACCACCTACCACTGTACCACCTACCACTGTACCACCACCACCTACCACTGTACCACCCAGTGGTAATATAGAGTAAAGTGTGAGAGACGACAGGCCTGAGAGAGGGTGACAGGTGGACTGAGGCACCACACAGGCACCCACCAGGTGGTGCCAACAACAGGGCCTGTGAACCAGTGGGACCCGCGTCACACATCCTGCACGTCTGGGACAGGTTGCCAAGTGCTTGTCAAGAAACAAGTTTACAGAGAAGAAGGAAGGCCGCTAGCCAGTTTAATATTGGGTTCATGCAGTATTATCATGCCACTGGCAACGGGGCGAAAGTGTCGGGCGCAACCTTGAGGTTACCTTGAGGTTACCTTGAGGAGGTTGCCAAGATCAATGTCCCTACTGCCCAATCTCCCAGCAGGTCTCCTGGGTGATTGTCTTGTCAACCAGGCTGTTGGTGGACGACGCTGCACTCTGCCCGGTGTATCACCTTCCCTCTTGCACGCCTAAAATGACAGCTAATTGTGTTAGGTCATATAGAGGAAGGTTGCGGCGAGGTCTTGTCCACACATGTAACACCACCAAGGTGCAGGTCACCTGCCCTCAGGCCAGGTGCAGGTCACCTGCCCTCAGGCCAGGTGCAGGTCACCTGCCCTCAGGCCAGGTGCAGGTCACCTGCCCTCAGGCCAGGTGCAGGTCACCTGCCCTCAGGCCAGGTGCAGGTCACCTGCCCTCAGGCCAGGTGCAGGTCACCTGCCCTCAGGCCAGGTGCAGGTCACCTGCCCTCAGGCCAGGTGCAGGTCACCTGGCCTCAGGTGACACAGGTATAACAAGTGTGGGACGCAGCAGGAGATAATGAGAGGTGCCACCACCTCAGTAACCAATTATAAACCTCCCTGTACTAGCCACCACCAACCACTGTACAATCACCAACACTGACCACTGTTATTATTAACATAATTGAACCTACTACAACTACTCCATAACCTACTACAACATAATTGAACGATTGAATCTACTACATTACCCACTAGTGCTGTCACACTCAACTAACCAAATACACATTCTAAAGTACCTATCGACCACGACCCTCTTAACACCATCTTAAGACTGCACTTCTTGGCTACATGTTAATCTGCGCCTCGTAAATCTCTCATGTGCGTGTGCGCGCGTGTGGGTGTGTGCACGCCTACACCACCCACACATTCACATTCAGTGTGTGTATTCACCTAGTTGTATTCACCTAGTTGTGCTTGCGGGGGTTGAGTTTTGCTCTTTCGGCCCGCCTCTCAACTGTCAATCAACTGTTTACTATTTTTTTCCCACACCACACACACACACACACACACACACCACAAGCAGCAGCCCGTGACACCTGACTAACTCCCAGGTACCTATTTACTGCTAGGTAACAGGGGCATTCAATGTGAAAGAAACTTTGCCCATTTGTTTCTGCCTAGTGCGGGTATCGAACCCGCGCCACAGAATTACGAGTCCTGCGCTCTATCCACCGGGCTACCAGGCCCCTATACGGGGCCTGTGTGTACTCACCTAATTGTACTCACCTAGTTGTGCTTGCGGGGGTTGAGCTCTGGCTCTTTGGTCCCGCCTCTCAACCGTTAATCAACAGGTGTACAGGTTCCTGAGCCTATTGGGCTCTATCATATCTACACTTGAAACTGTGTATGGAGTCAGTCTCCACCACATCACTTCCTAATGCATTCCATTTGTCAACCACTCTGACACTAAAAAAGTTCTTTCTAATATCTCTGTGGCTCATTTGGGCACTCAGTTTCCACCTGTGTCCTCTAGTGCGTGTGTCCCGTGTGTTAAATAGCTTGTCTTTATCTACCCTATCAATTCCCTTGAGAATCTTGAATGTGGTGATCATGTCCCCCCTAACTCTCCTGTCTTCCAACGAAGTGATGTTTAATTCCCATAGTCTCTCCTCGTAGCTCATACCTCTCAGCTCGGGTACTAGTCTGGTGGCAAACCTTTGAACCTTTTCCAGTTTAGTCTTATCCTTGTCTAGATATGGACTCCATGCTGGAGCTGCATACTCCAGGATTGGTCTGACGTATATGGTATACAAAGTTCTGAATGATTCCTTACACAAGTTTCTGAATGGCGTCCTTATGTTGGCCAGCTTGGCATATGCCGCTGATGTTATCCTCTTGATATGGGCTTCAGGGGACAGGTCTGGCGTGATGTCAACCCCCAAGTCTTTTTCTCTCTGACTCTTGAAGAATTTCATCTCCCAGATGATACCCGGTATCTGGCCTTCTGCTCCCTACACCTATCTTCATTACATTACATTTGCTTGGGTTAAACTCTAACAACCATTTGTTCGACCATTCCTTCAGCTTGTCTAGGTCTTCTTGAAGCCTCAAGCAGTCCTCTGTCTTAATCCTTCTCATAATTTTGGCATCGTCAGCAAACATTGAGAGGAATGAATCTATACCCTCCGGGAGATCATTTACATATATCAGAAACAAGGTAGGACCGAGTAGAGAGTCCTGTGGGACTCCACTGGTGACTTCACGCCAATCGGAGGTCTCACCCCTACCTTGAGGTGCTTCCGGGGCTTAGCGTTCCCGCAGCCCAGTCGTCGACCAGGCCTCCTGGTTGCTGGAATGATCAACCAGGCTGTTGGACGCGGCTGCTCGCAGCCTGACGTATGAGTCACAGCCTCATACGTCAATCTGCCTCCTATTGCTTAGGTACTCCCTTATCCACTGGAGCACCTTACCAGCTATACCTGCCTGTCTCTCCAGCCTCTTATGCGGTACTGTGTCAAAGGCTTTCCGACAATTCAAGAAAATGCAGTCCGCCCAGCCCTTTCTTGCTTAATCCATGTCACGTGGTCGTAGAATTCTATTAAGCCAGTCAGGCAAGATTTACCCTCCCTGAACCCATGTTGGCGATTTGTCACGAAGTCCCTTCTCTCCAGATGTGTTACCAGGTTTTTTCTCACGATCTTCTCCCTCACCTTGCATGGTATACAAGTCAAGGACACTGGCCTGTAGTTCAGTGCCTCTTGCCTGTCGCCCTTTTTGTATATTGGGACCACATTCGCCGTCTTCCATATTCCTAAGGTTAAGGCTTGTTAACTGTTAATATTAGAGCCCGACTGTGACTGGCGGCCCTGATCAGTACTCTCCCCCGCACTAAACCAGTCCTCATGAACGCTGCCTTGGAAAAGATTGGTGATCTTGAACTGCTCTGTGAGCCGTGGCAGGGAGCCATCAGTAGATTTGTGTCAGCTCAGACGCTGTTCTCCCGTGCTGCTTACCACCATCCCCTCCCACACTCCTCTCCACCCCTTCTCCCCTCCCCCCCTTCTGCCCTCCCCAACTCCCCTCCCGTTCCCACACTTCCTCCACGCACCCCTCCCTCCTGGCCCGCCCCCCATATATTGTTGAGATGGATTTAGCGGGGCTTAACGCAGTAAAATAAAAGTTGTTCAATTTCAATCAAACTTTATTTGCCAGTTGTATATGAAAAGGGCTGCAACTGGTCCAAGTTTCACTACCGCACCTTAAGTAGAATGGGAGAAAAAAAACATGTTTTTCAACGAATTGTTCACATTTTCAATAAGTCAATACAACCACAAGTTCCAAATGAAATAATTTCTATGACACTCTTGTATCACATTAGCATATAATAAAGGATTTGTCTAGGCGGATTATACAAAATATGTTTAGTTTTACTAATACAAACAGTCAAATTGCCTCAAAAGATTGATGCCAATATATCAGGTTTGCACATATTTACAAAATCAATAAATGATCTTAGGAATAAAGTGTGTTAGAGAGGTTGTAGAGAGGTAAACTCTACACATAGGGTAGCTTGTAGAGAGGTAAACTCTACACATAGGGTGTAGCTTGTAGAGAGGTAAACTCTACACATAGGGTAGCTTGTAGAGAGGTAAACTCTACACATAGGGTGTAGCTTGTAGAGAGGTAAACTCTACACATAGGGTGTAGCTTGTAGAGAGGTAAACTCTACACATAGGGTAGCTTGTAGAGAGGTAAACTCTACACATAGGGTGTAGCTTGTAGAGAGGTAAACTCTACACATAGGGTGTAGCTTGTAGAGAGGTAAACTCTACACATAGGGTGTAGCTTGTAGAGAGGTAAACTCTACACATAGGGTGTAAATGTCATATACATTGAATAACAATAAAATAGGACCAGAAATTGTGTTACTTGATAATAAACAGTCATAGATATTGTCACCTGTAGTTGAGGTTGACATCAACCAATTTCCTCCACAAGTGTCACCCCTACAGATAGGCTTATGTTCTGTAAGGTGTACAAGTTTCATGCAAATCGCCCAATAACAAAAATGAGAAGAAAAATATAATCTAATATTTTTGTTATAATTTTTTTGGCATAAAACTAATTATTAAAATACTTTATTATATGCTATTATGATTGCTTAGAGTCATAGATATGATTTCAGTTGTCACTTGTGTTGTTAATTTTTGACCATTTTGGACAAAATTTGAAATAGTTCAATTTTTGTTGTCCCTTTCTATTTAGAGTGCGATAGTGAAACTTGGACCAGTTGCAGCCCTTTTCACATACAACTGGCAAATAAAGTTTGATTGAGATTGAACAACTTTTACTTTAGTGCGTTAAGCCTTAGCGGAGGCTGGTGGCGCCTCTGCCAGTTGCTGTACGGGGCTCCACGTGTCATTTAACACGAGCAAAATGCTTCGCTAAACTTGACACTAATATGACCATGGTTTAACGGTTTTCTTTTCGTGCGCATTTTGTATGCAATCACACCATGGCCTTCGATCCCGTTGGTGAAAGTGGTTGGGCAGCGCTCCTTTCCTGCGTCCTAGTGAGGGTTCTGGGAGCTGTTCTGCTCCCCGAGCCCGGCCCGGGGCCAGGCTTGACTTGTGACAGTTTGGTCTACCAGGCTGTAAAGGAAAACCGTCTTGAAAAAGACGGCCGGAGCGCTGGCAAAGACAGCCGGAGGTAGGTACCTGGGAGTTAGTCAGCTGTCACGGGCTGCTTCCTGGGGGTGGAGGCCTGGTCGAGGACCGGGCCGCGGGACACTAAGTACCAAAATGCTCTCAAGATAGTGGAGGTGTAAGAGAGAGATAGGAGTACTGGAGTGGTTGAGTGTAGAAGTGGAGTGTGGGAGGCGGGCCGTGGCGGCAGTGTGTAACCAAACAAGGCAGGTACTTAGTTTGACGCCCACACACCATTGATGATAAGATAACGCTAGTGGAAGTGGGCAGTGTTTACCGTGTTGGTTGAGGCGTGTGGTGCAGCACGTGGCCCGGCCCACCACCCACCTCACTACACCACCACCACCACCACACCTGCACTATACCTCAAGTGGGTTCCCAGAGCTCCTCTACAGTACTCCTCAAGCCCGCTCTGGGGCTTGGCTTACCTTCCCTTATCTTGCCCTCATTCCAGGAGTCAACGTCCCCGCGGCCCGGTCCCTGACCAGGCCTCCTGGTTCATGGTCTGGTCAACCAGGCTGTTGGACGCGGCTGCTCGCAGCCTGACGTATGAGTCACAGCCTGGTTGATCAGGTATCCTTTGGAGGTGTTTATCCAGTTCTCTCTTGAACACTGTGAGGGGTCGGCCAGTTATGCCCCATATGTGTAGTGGAAGCGTGTTGAACAGTCTCGGGCCTCTGATGTTGATAGAGTTCTCTCTCAGAGTACCTGTTGCACCTCTGCTCTTCAACGGGGGTATTCTGCACATCCTGCCATGCCTTCGGGTCTCATGTGGTGTTATTTCTGTGTGCAGGTTTGGGACCAGCCCCTCTACTATTGTCCACGTGTAAATTATTATGTATCTCTCCCGCCTGCGCTCAAGGGAGTACAGATTTAGGCTCTTTAGTCGGTCCCAGTAGTTTAGATGTTTTACTGAGTGGATTCTAGCAGTAAAGGATCTCTGCACGCTCTCCAGGTCAGCAATTTCTCCAGCTTTGAAAGGGGCTGTCATTGTGCAGCAGTACTCCACTCTAGAGAGCACTAGCGTCTTGAAGAGTATCATCATCGGTATAGCATCTCTAGTGTGAAAAGTTCTTGTTATCCAACCTGTCATTTTTCTTGCAGTTGTGACGGCTACTTTATTGTGTTCTTTAAAGGTAAGGTCTTCCGACATGAGTACACCCAGATCCTTTACATTACCTTTTCGTTCTATGTTATGATTTGCCTGAGTTTTGTACGTGGTTTCCGTTTTTGGATTACATTTTTTCCATAGCGCATGAGCTGGAACTTCGTTAAACACCATATTATTTTCTGTAGCCCATAGAAAGACCTGATCTACATCTGAGTGGAGGTTTGCCGTGTCCAATATGTTGCCAACTCTCATGAAGATCCTAGTGTCATCTACAAAGGATGATACAGTGCTATAGGTTGTGTTCTTGTCTATGTCCGATATGAGGATGAGAAAAAGTACTGGAGCAAGCACAGTACCCTGGGGGACTGAGCTCTTCACGGTTGATGGGCTGGATTTTATTTTGTTGACTATTACACATTGGGTTCTGTTAGTCAGGAAATTGTAGATCCATCTGCCTATTTATCCCGGTAATTCCACTTGAACGCATTTTATGTACAATAACACCATGGTCACATTTATCAAAAGCTTTTGCGAAATCTGTGAAAATTACGTCAAGGTTTTGTTTGTCTTCCATAGCATTTAATGCCATATCGTAGTGGTCCAGCAACTGCGACAGGCAAGAGCGCCCTGTTCTGAAACCATGTTGTCCGGGGTTATGGAGTTGCTGTGATTCCATGTATTTTGTGATCATCTTATCACTCAAAGATTTTTATGATGTGCGATGTTAATGCTAGCGGCCTATAATTTGCCTCTAATTTATTTCCTCCTTTATGGAGTGGTGATATCTCTGCTGTTTTTAGTTTGTCAGAGATAACACCATATTCCTTGGAGACAGGGCCTAGATACCGAAGGGCCTACGATAGCGTTTTGTTTTTACAGTTCCTGATGAATACGGTGTTCCAAGAATCCGGGCCTGGTGCAGAGTTCATAGGCATACTGTCTATGGCTACTTGATAATCAAGTGGAGTTAGGGTGACATGTGTTATATGATTTGATGTTGGAATCCCATGGAATCAAGTGGCAGACACGGAGCGGCCCACCACACTACAACCAAACTGGGTTATCTTGAGATGATTTCGGGGCATAGCGTCCCCGCGGCCCGGTCCTCGACCAGGCCTTTGTTTTTACACACCCCCCCCCCCCTCCACCCCACCCCCGGGAAGCAGCCCGTAGCAGCTGTCTAACTCCCAGGTACCTATTTACTGCTAGGTAACAGGGGCATCAGGGTGAAAGGAGCATTTTGCCCATTTGTTTCCGCCATCACCAGGAATCGAACCCAGAACCTCAGGAGTACGAACCCGAAGCCCTGTCGACCCAGCTATTAGGCGCCCAAACCTGTAGGTCCGGCACTTCTTGAAAGAACTTGTCTAATAGTTTCTTGAAGACGTGCACTTGTGTTCCGACATTATTTATTATGTTTAATGGTCGGACACTGAATAGTCGCAGACCTCTGGTGTTCACACAGTGTTCTCTGACTGTACATATGGCACCTCTGCCCTTTATTGGGTCTGGTCTACATGTTCTCCCTATCGTTCGCTCCCGTGTGTGTTAACCGAGCAAATGTGAGACTTGGCCGTTTAGTATCAAGCATGTGTATTACTAGGAGAGGTACCCGGCTGCCCCCGGGGCGTCTCCCCCCCCCCACCCCCCAACCACTTAGACTGGACGGTAGAGCGACGGTCTCACGTCATGCAGGTCGGCGTTCAATCCCCGACCGTCCAAGTGGTTGGGCACCATCCCTTTCCCTCCGTTCCATCCTAAATCCTTATCCTGACCCCTTCCCAGGGCTACATAGTCGTAATGGCTTGGTGCTTTCGCCTGATAGTTCCCTTCCCTTCTTCTGCACTACCACGTCTCCTTATACCCCCCTCCCCCCCCCCCCCCTCCCCCTCGTACCTGTCTTCCCTCCCATTCACCACCACCTGTACTCAACACTTTCCCCTTCATCCTTGTGACCATGTTCACCCCTTTACCAACGTCTTAAATAAAAAACAATAAAAATCATGCTAATCAACATTGAATATTATATATTAGTATATGTTGGGAGGAGGTTTTCTCTTCCTACACCTGCCATTAATCACAACACCATCGTGACTAGTGTTAATTTTCTTGTGGATATATACAAATGTTGGTGAATACTGTCTACCTTGTCTGGTCGACGAGGCCTGGTCGACGACCGGGCCGCGGGGACACTAAGCCCCGGAAGCACCTCAAGGTATGTAGAAGGTGGAGCAACGCTAGACGACTTAGGCTTCACGTCTTATTGTTGCCACTGTTGGTCAGCTGTGTGACATCTTGAGGAACTCACACTATGTGTAATACACATAGTGTACTATGTACTATGTGTAATACACATAGTGTACTATGTACTATGTGTGATACACATAGTGTACTATGTACTATGTGTAATACACATAGTGTACTATGTGTAATACACATAGTGTACTATGTACTATGTGTGATACACATAGTGTACTATGTACTATGTGTAATACACATAGTGTACTATGTACTATGTGTAATACACATAGTGTACTATGTACTATGTGTAATACACATAGTGTACTATGTACTATGTGTAATACACATAGTGTACTATGTACTATGTGTAATACACATAGTGTGCTATGTACTATGTGTAATACACATAGTGTACTATGTACTATGTGTAATACACATAGTGTACTATGTACTATGTGTAATACACATAGTGTACTATGTACTATGTGTAATACACATAGTGTACTATGTACTATGTGTAATACACATAGTGTACTATGTACTATGTGTAATACACATAGTGTACTATGTACTATGTGTGATACACATAGTGTACTATGTACTATGTGTAATACACATAGTGTACTATGTACTATGTGTAATACACACAGTGTACTATGTACTATGTGTAATACACATAGTGTACTATGTACTATGTGTAATACACATAGTGTACTATGTACTATGTGTGATACACAGTGTACTATGTACTATGTGTAATACACATAGTGTACTATGTACTATGTGTAATACACATAGTGTACTATGTACTATGTGTAATACACACATATACTCATCTTGCGGTGTTCTGAACGGGGTGTGGCCCTTGGCACACACATTGCAGAAAATCTAATTTTCTGGTTTCTAATCTTACAGAAAAGTTTCTAATCTTAGAGAAACCTAGACACTAATAACAAGTATGAGTTCACCTTATTGTGATTCACCTAAGCACCTTTATCGCAGGGAGCGCTTAAGGGTAGGGCGAGGTGATTGATGGGTAACTGTTGTTGTTGTTATAGATTCAGCTACTCGGAACAAGTTCCAAGTAGCACTGGCTATGGTGAGCCCGTAGTGGACTTACCTGGCACAAAGAGCGGTGCGTCTCTCTTTTGGATGGTTAACTAGAGCTTGTAGTTGTGGAGGGTGTGTGTGCATTATTCCCGCCACCATACAACACCTGTGTGTGCTCCAAGTCCCAGTCATCTGCTTGTTCATCACTGGTGTCGGCTCCTGAGTGAACACCATCAAGAGTGTTCTTCAGTCGTCAGTGGTTGTCATTATTGTAGTGTTTCTCACTATGTCTTAGTGGTTGAGGATAGTGTTGAGAGTAATGTTGCTTAACACCTGCTGCAAGCCTCGCAACACTATACTCAACCACCAAGACACCAATAATCAACATGCAGATGAATGCCACTTCCAGACCTACAGCTGTTCCATGGTCCTCCATTGACACTTATAAATGTCTAGGTTTCTGCATGGTAAGATACACACTTACATCTGCTGTGCCAGGTGAGAACGGCGGGCTCACCATAACCGGTGCTGCTTGCAACTTTTTGTTCCCAGTATCTGGATCTAAAACACCAAGAACACCAGCATGTAAGATGCCTCAACCCCCCTCCCCCCCCGCACTATCGCTACCACCATCACTTATGTTGACGACACGCACAGGTAACCCCATCCTGGACTTGTACCTCCACGACCACTAACATGACTAACATAACATAACGTCACATTGGTCACCACTACGTCACTACCTTTACTGTCTGCTTGTCTTGACACCCTTGAAGGTCCACCATTCCCTGGTGTGTATGGCGGGGGACTGGGGGGGGGGGGGTTGCCGTCTGCTGACCAGACAATAGCAGACAAAGTGTGTGCCAACCATTAGGGATAAGTACTGTTGTTCTGATGGGCCGCTTCTCACCATTCTGGAATTAATTCCACATCGTAAACCCGAGTAGAATTTTAGATGAATACTTATGTTTATACGGCGGCATTAATTCCTTGATAGAGCAGCACAGAAAATAAGCAGCAGTTAAAGTGTGACATCAACAGTGCCTTCGTCACCACCACCATCGTCTGTACCGCCACCACTAAGGTCATCAACACGGGACAGGGACCACCATCGTCTGTACCGCCACCACTAAAGTCATCAACACGGGACAGGGACCACCATCGTCTGTACTGCCATCACTAAGGTCATCAACACGGGACAGGGACCACCATCGTCTGTACCGCCACCACTAAAGTCATCAACACGGGACAGGGACCACCATCGTCTGTACCGCCACCACTAAGGTCATCAGCACGGGACAGGGACCACCATCGTCTGTACCGCCATCACTAAGGTCATCAACACGGGACAGGGACCACCATCGTCTGTACCGCCACCACTAAGGTCATCAACACGGGACAGGGACCACCATCGTCTGTACCGCCACCACTAAGGTCATCAACACGGGACAGGGACCACCATCGTCTGTACCGCCACCACTAAGGTCATCAACACGGGACAGGGACTACCATCGTCTGTACCGCCACCACTAAGGTCATCAACACGGGACAGGGACCACCATCGTCTGTACCGCCACCACTAAGGTCATCAACACGGGACAGGGACCACCATCGTCTGTACCGCCACCACTAAGGTCATCAACACGGGACAGGGACCACCATCGTCTGTACCGCCACCACTAAGGTCATCAACACGGGACAGGGACCACCATCGTCTGTACCGCCATCACTAAGGTCATCAACACGGGACAGGGACCACCATCGTCTGTACCGCCACCACTAAGGTCATCAACACGGGACAGGGACCACCATCGTCTGTACCGCCACCACTAAGGTCATCAACACGGGACAGGGACCACCATCGTCTGTACCGCCATCACTAAGGTCATCAACACGGGACAGGGACCACCATCGTCTGTACCGCCACCACTAAGGTCATCAACACGGGACAGGGACCACCATCGTCTGTACCGCCACCACTAAGGTCATCAACACGGGACAGGGACCACCATCGTCTGTACCGCCACCACTAAGGTCATCAACACGGGACAGGGACTAAGACTAGGAGGTAGCAATACCGTAGGGGGGGGGGGAGACAACTTGAGTTTTTTTTTTTATTATTATTATTTTCTACCACAGACGTGGCCACACATTTGCAATGCTAACCAGCATATATACATTTTCTTCTGTCCTCCATGGACAGGGTTAGAGATGTGTTAAACATAGAGTTCAAGGGTTTATTGAACACTCAACCACAGAAGGTGATTCGGTGCTAAGGGATAATTAATTAACTTGAGGAGTCGAAGAGAGATGATATACAAGTCCAGCACCAACACCAGACACACTCGCAAACACTATAACATCAGTACACATGGGTCCTGGCATGTCTAAAAGTATCATTTAGAATTTTGGAATTGGTGATACATAATAATTTACACGTGGACAATAGTAGAGGGGCTGGTCCCAAACCTGCACACAGAAATAACACCACATGAGACCAGAAGACATGGCAGGATGTGCAGAATACCACCGTTGAAAAGCAGGGGCCAGATTCACTAAGCAGTTACGCAAGAACTTACGAACCTGTACATCTTTCCTCAATCTTTGACGGCTTTGGTTACATTTATTAAACAGTTTACAAGCACGAAAACTTGCCAATCAACTGTTGTTATTCTTATAAACAGCCTCCTGGTGCTTCGGAGCTCATTAACTGCTTAATAATTGTAAACAAAGCCTTCAAAGATTGAGGAAAGATGTACAGATTCGTAAGTGCTGCGTAAGTGCTTTCGTAAATCTGGCCCCAGAGGTGCAACAGGTACTCTAAGAGAGAACTATCAACATCAGAGGCCCGAGACTGTTCAACATGCTTCCACTACACATAAGGGACATAACTGGCCAACCCCTCACAGTGTTCAAGAGAGAACTATCAACATCAGAGGCCCGAGACTGTTCAACACGCTTCCACTACACATAAGGGGCATAACTGGCCGACCCCTCACAGTGTTCAAGAGAGAACTATCAACATCAGAGGCCCGAGACTGTTCAACACGCTTCCACTACACATAAGGGACATAACTGGCCGACCCCTCACAGTGTTCAAGAGAGAACTATCAACATCAGAGGCCCAAGACTGTTCAACACGCTTCCACTACACATAAGGGACATAACTGGCCGACCCCTCACAGTGTTCAAGAGAGAACTATCAACATCAGAGGCCCGAGACTGTTCAACACGCTTCCACTACACATAAGGGACATAACTGGCCGACCCCTCACAGTGTTCAAGAGAGAACTATCATCATCAGAGGCCGGAAACTGTTCAACACGCTTCCACTACACATAAGGGACATAACTGGCCGACCCCTCACAGTGTTCAAGAGAGAACTATCAACATCAGAGGCCGGAAACTGTTCAACACGCTTCCACTACACATAAGGGACATAACTGGCCGACCCCTCAGTGTTCAAGAGAGAACTATCAACATCAGAGGCCGGAAACTGTTCAACACGCTTCCACTACACATAAGGGACATAACTGGCCGACCCCTCACAGTGTTCAAGAGAGAACTATCAACATCAGAGGTCCGAGACTGTTCAACACGCTTCCACTACACATAAGGGACATAACTGGCCGACCCCTCACAGTGTTCAAAAGAGAACTGGATAAACACCTCCAAAGGATACCTGATCAACCAGGGTGTGACTCATACGTCAGGCTGCGAGCAGCCCCGCCCAACAGCCTGGTTGACCAGTTCAGCAACCAGGAGACTGGGCCGCTGGGACGGTGAGCCCCGAAGTCATCGCAAGGTATGTTCAGGTAGAAACCTAAATCAGAACTTTTTCGAGGCAATCTACACAACATATGTTAGACCAATGCTGAAATATGCAGCACCGGCATGGAATCTGCATCTTGTGAAGCATAAAATCGGAGATGAAAAGGCACAGCGGTTTCAAGCAAGATTAGTACCAGAACTAAGAAGATTATGCTGCGGAAATAGGTTAATGGAATTAAATCTAACAAGGCAAGAATATTGAGGAAACATAGAGGATATGTTGACAACATTCAAGATACTGAGGGACTAGACAAGGTGGACAAAGACAGCTTGAGATGAAGTAGGATGTGACGACATGAGTGGAAGCTGGACACGGCATGAGAAGACATGAGTGGAAGCTGGACACGGCATGAGAAGACATGAGTGGAAGCTGGACACGGCATGAGAAGACATGAGTGGAAGCTGGACACGGCATGAGAAGACATGAGTGGAAGCTGGACACGGCATGAGAAGACATGAGTGGAAGCTGGACACGGCATGAGAAGACATGAGTGGAAGCTGGACACGGCATGAGAAGACATGAGTGGAAGCTGGACAGGGCATGAGAAGACATGAGTGGAAGCTGGACACGGCATGAGAAGACATGAGTGGAAGCTGGACACGGCATGAGAAGACATGAGTGGAAGCTGGACACGGCATGAGAAGACATGAGTGGAAGCTGGACAGGGCAATAAGTGTAAGAAATGTCAGGAAATACTTGTCCGGGAGGTAGACAAGTGAATGCTGTGAAGGAAGTTCTGGAGACCGCCTCCCTCTGCACCAACACACCCAACTACCACAAACAATTCCAACATCACAATAATTAAATTATCAGGCCGTTCTCTCCAGCGTTTCCGCGTCACTAAACTGTCGGGCTAAACTGCCGGAACCTAACCCTCCACCGCCCCTGTCACCTCAATTTCGTGAGTAGCTACTATTCTAGACGTCAGTGTTTGGCCTTAGGGAAATTGTAGGTCAAAATGCGATGTACTATTGAGGAGAACGGTTGAAATGTTAGCGCAGCAGGTAGAAGAGGGCTGGGAGGCGGGGTACCGGGAGCTACAATTTGCTCTCCCGTCAACACTGATAGGTAAGTGGCACAGCCCACCCCCTCCACCCTCCTGCTTCCCCTCCTACACCCTCCTGCTTCCCCTCCTACACCCTACACCCTCCTGCTTCCCCTCCTACACCCTACACCCTCCTGCTTCCCCTCCTACACCCTACACCCTCCTGCTTCCCCTCCTACACCCTCCTGCTTCCCCTCCTACACCCTCCTGCTTCCCCTCCTCCGCCCTCCTGCTTCCCCTCCTCCGCCCTCCTGCTTCCCCTCCTCCACCCTCCTGCTTCCCCTCCTCCACCCTCCACGTTACAATTAGGTAATTAAGAGGTAGTAAGGGTAGCGTGTGTTGGGGGGGGGGAACACCTGCCTGCTGCTGATTTCCTCTCATTACTGGTCCCTGTGACCCATAGTGCTGGTCACCCTCCACCACACCCTGCGTCACGCCCCACACCCTGCGTCACACCCCACACCCTGCGTCACACCCTCCACCACACCCCTGCGTCACGCCCCACACCCTGCGTCACACCCTCCACCACACCCTGCGTCACGCCCCACACCCTGCGTCACACCCTCCACCACACCCTGCGTCACGCCCCACACCCTGCGTCACGCCCCACACCCTGCGTCACACCCTCCACCACACCTCTGCGTCACGCCCCACACCCTGCGTCACGCCCCACACCCTGCGTCACACCCTCCACCACACCCTGCGTCACGCCCCACACCCTGCGTCACACCCTCCACCACACCCTGCGTCACGCCCCACACCCTGCGTCACGCCCCACACCCTGCGTCACACCCTCCACCACACCTCTGCGTCACGCCCCACACCCTGCGTCACACCCTCCACCACACCCTGCGTCACGCCCCACACCCTGCGTCACACCCTCCACCACACCCTGCGTCACGCCCCACACCCTGCGTCACGCCCCACACCCTGCGTCACACCCTCCACCACACCTCTGCGTGACGCCCCACACCCTGCGTCACGCCCCACACCCTGCGTCACACCCTCCACCACACCCTGCGTCACGCCCCACACCCTGCGTCACACCCTCCACCACACCTCTGCGTCACGCCCCACACCCTGCGTCACGCCCCACACCCTGCGTCACGCCCCACACCACACCCTGCGTCACGCCCCACACCCTGCGTCACACCCTCCACCACACCTCTGCGTCACGCCCCACACCCTGCGTCACGCCCCACACCCTGCGTCACGCCCCACACCCTGCGTCACACCCTCCACCACACCTCTGCGTCACGCCCCACACCCTGCGTCACACCCACCACCACACCTCTGCGTCACGCCTCACACCCGGTAATATTAATAATGAGAACAATAATGAACAAGACTGGACAAATGGAGTTAGGACAAGAACACTTGTGCCGGGAACACTGCGTGTTGGTGGCTTGGCCAGAATGTGAGAACGCTGATATCATGTACTTGTACAACCCAGTGTTACTTGTTGTATATAAGTCAGTAAATAGAACACAGATCGCTTGAGAACACTTGTGGTGGTCAACACAAGCTCTCACAAACAACCGAAAAGTCACAAATGAAACAATTTGCAAATATTATTGGAAGGGAATATGCAAATATGGAGCCAAAGGCACAGAACGGTGGAACATTATGGTAAGGTGGACACGGCGCCTTGTAGCAGAGTGCACATACTCTAACCCTAAACTACTCAATTTGTCAGTTAATGAGAGAAAATTCTATAATCTTCACTGGCCAGAGTTACAGGTGAGAGGTACAGAGCCCTATATACGAGAGGTACAGAGCCCTATAGACGAGAGGACAACAAATGCCATATTTGAAAATATTTTAGAGGCAAACAAAAACAGAGTAAAGTATAACATGTAAGAGAGAAATGTTCTACTACAATGTTCGTCTGTCTGTCTGACAGACAAACATTGCAGGAGTACAGATGGGGAGGGAGAAATACACAGGACTGAACTACAATTTGTCATCAAGCTCATATATGCACAATCCCCCCCCCCAATTCCACACAAACTACCACATTCCACAGTACCAGGACTATTACCCAAACTGGACGAACCGTTGCCAAGACAGCACACCCTGCATCATAATAGAGGAGGAGGAGAACGCCCAAAGCCCACCAGAAGTGACACGCAATAGGGAAATCGCTCATATTTGTAAACATACTAGGCCTAAAGTCAAAATCAAGAAAGAAAGTTTTCATAAATGACTTTCTAATAGTTGAATTCAATATTTGGAGCATTCACAGAAACACTTGCGAAATATTACATGGATAGTGAAATCTAGATCCCAAATTACAATCTAAAGAGGTAATAGCGTAATTAGGTCAATTCAAGGAGTAGTTGTGTATATTAAAGAGGAACTGGTATGCACAGGGCTCCTAAACTCAACAATGGAAGTGATAGTTGTACATGGAATCAAGGTTCCAAGGTTTCATAAAAGCATTTCCAAGTAATGTGTAAGTTGTGTGTGACTAATTATCTTCTCTTCTATATACCATAATGTGACATATTTTCACATTAAATTTCATTTGCCAAGTGTTAATCCATATATTTATTTTGTCCAGGTTGTCTTGCTTGGCGTAATCACCAAACATGTTCATATAATTCTGGTAGATCATATATATAGTTATACTGGTGCCACTACTGTACCACTGAGGTTAGGTTATCTTGAGATGATTTTGGGGCTTTTTAGTGTCCCCGCGGCCCGGTCCTCGACCAGGCCTCCACCCCCAGGAAGCAGCCCGTGACAGCTGACTGACACCCAGGTACCTATTTACTGCTAGGTAACAGAGCCTTGTGGTACTCCGCTACTAACATTTCTCCAGTCTCGTACATTGCCTCTGATTACTGCCTTATTTTTCTGTCTCAAAATCGTTCATCCACGTCAGAAGTCATCCTGTCACTCCTCCAATATGTTTCCTGGGGAAGTGTAACAAAAAGGAGGCCTGGTCCTACACCCTCTAAGCTCCAAAATTATCTCAAGATAATCTCAAGAAGATAACCAGGTGGTCTGCCCATTGATTTGAATTACTTTGTTCTAATGTTTTGACCACAAGGCCAACCAACGCTCTAGGTCTATAATTAAGAAGGTGTTCTCTGCTACCATTTTTGTAGACTGGAACACTGTTTGCATTTGTCCTTATATCTGCCAAGACTGTACAAAGAGATGACTGAAGAATCAGTTGAACTGGAAGGTTGAGCTCAGATGCACATTCTCTCAGGACCCAGGCTGAAATTCCATCTGGACCCAATACCTTCTTCCTCCATAACTCCTTAAGTATTTTTTTCCATGTTACGGCCCTTTTTGGGCGCAACCGGGTTCTTCTCTGATAGTATTAGAGTTTGGGTATCCGGCCCCAAGTTAGTAGAGGCTTTCAAGGGGTGTGTTCCGTAACGCAAGTTAAATTAAAGGGGGAGGGATACAAATGTTCTGATTTATATATATATTCACCACCACCATAAATAAATATATAACAGTTGCACACAGGGGTTATTACTACACGATTATGTGCAAGCTTGTCTTCCTCCGAAGACACAGGATGCTCCATGGTGCTCACGATGAATCCTCTATGATTCTCTTGGCGAATCTACCCTGGCCACAGGCCAGCCAAATCACAGTTCCACTGGGTGCTCCGTCGTGGAGGCCTTCAACCACAATCCAGCCTGTAGCTGGCAGGTTCCGATCAGCTCCGCTGTGTAGGCCACTCCACGACCGATACTAGGGTTGCGAGCCCTAGGCAGGAGCCTCGTGATCCCGCTGATCACTCTCCTCACTCAGCACCACAGTGGCTAGTCTCTTCCACCAGCCAGCCCCGGATAAGACGATTCCTGATACTGCCACGTCACAGGCAGGCTAATACTCTCGGCAGAGTTCGTCCGGGGGTGACTCACAGCTTCTTCAGAGCAAACTCGTGAAGAGACCTTGGCTGCCTTGGGTAGACTGATCCATCGTCCAACACAGCAGTCCCAGCTCGACTCTGCAATCAGACACGTCATTAATACTGGGAGCTCTAGGGAACCTCACTTACAGGCTTAGACACAAACGTCCACCTCTTCATTCCATAGATGGCGTTGCTGTCTAAGCGCCACCTCACCAGAGGTCAGTAGCGGCTATGTTATGAGCTGATTAAGATGGGAATCCAGCACCTGTGGCCAGTATATCCCGTCCTCACTAGATGGCGTTGTCCATTTGGAGGGGGTTTCGGGAGCGGACTCACAGATGGCGTTGTTGTCATAGCTCCGTGCTCCGACGATGGACTCGGGTATGTAACATTCCACTTCGTTTCAAGACACCACTATATACTCAGTGGTATTCTCAGACATTCGTATTATGTCTGGTTATCAGGAAACGTCGTTTTCGAAATAGATAAAAGACTTACGATATTAAAAACAATTAGTGTATTGTGAAGACTCGCAACAACAAACAGCAGCTCCCTTATGACTATAATATCTCCATTGCTCAAACAATTATGTATTATCAGTATCATGTACTCATGAAAAACTCCCCAGACACCAAGCAGAACGCTTTGAAGGAAACAAACGTTGTCTATGCCTTTAAATGCCCACTTGGTGACTGTCAGCCCCAAAGAACTCGGTATATAGGGAAGACAACAACGTCACTTTCTAGGCGACTAACAATGCATAAACAACAGGGCTCCATCAAGGAACATAAAATCACTTCTCACAACCAGACCATCACCCGAGAAATCTTAACAAACAACACAGAAATCATCGATACGTACAGCGATAGCAGGCGGCTCGACATCAGCGAGGCACTACACATCAAATAGTCAACACCAATCAGCAATCAACAGTCAATTAATGCACAACTATATTCTACCCACTTCAAGGCACCGTATGGGCCAATAGGCCCTCTGCAGTTACTTCCATTCTCATGTACCCACCTCACCCAATGCCCACCTCACCCAGTACTCTTCACAAACATGCCGAGAAAGAAGTGAACGTTTCTTGTTAATAGTTTGGGGCAGAGCCTGGCTGTGATGGTGGACGGTGGTGTTGGTGGCGTCGGAAGGAGAGTGTGTCTCACGCACCCAAGAAGGTTGGCTACACGCAGGCCGCCAGGCTGCGGCAGTAGTACAACAACTCTGGAAATCGTCAATAAGTGAGCAACAGGTAAACGCTGGCTCATCAGCGTGTTCGTGGGGAGGGAGAAGGAAGGTTGTGGTGTGAGGTTGTGAGTGCCTCATAAAGAAGGTGGGGAAGGCGGGGGCCAGCAATTACCAAGGCTCCGGTGTGAGTTAGGGGCCAACACTGGCACCTCCTCCACATTACCTACTTATTTTGCCCGCCTGAACGCTATACCAGAGGCCCAACATGTATAATTTTCTCCCCTCACACCCCTTCCCCTTGGTAACACTAGCCCCCCCCTGACGTCCCCCCCCCCCGGCCTCGCTGACGTCCCCCCCCCCCGGCCTCGCTGACGTCCCCCCCCCCCCCCGGCCTCGCTGACGTCCCCCCCCCCCCGGCCTCGCTGACGTCCCCCCCCCCCGGCCTCGCTGACGTCCCCCCCCCCCCCCGGCCTCGCTGACGTCCCCCCCCCCCGGCCTCGCTGACGTCCCCCCCCCCCCGGCCTCGCTGACGTCCCCCCCCCCCTAGCCTCGCTAACGCTTCTTTTTGCTACACCCCCAGGAAGCAGCCCGTAGCAGCTGTCTAACTCCCAGGTACCTATTTACTGCTAGGTTAACAGGAGCATCAGGATGAAAGATTTTTTTTGCCCGTTTGTCTCCACCTCCACCGGAAATCGAACCAGGAATCTCAGGACTACGAATCTGAAGCGCTGTCCACTCAGCTGTCAGGGGCCCCGGCACTACTTGAAGAAAACTATCTAGTTTTCTCTTGAAGATGTCCACGGTTGTTCCGGCAATATTTCTTATGCTTGCTGGGAGGACGTTGAACAACCGCGGACCTCTGATGTTTATACAGTGTTCTCTGATTGTGCCTATGGCACCCCTGCTCTTCACTGGTTCTATTCTGCATTTTCTTCCATATCGTTCACTCCAGTACGTTGTTATTTTACTGTGTAGATTTGGGACCTGGACCTCCAGTATTTTCCAGGTGTATATTATTTGGTATCTCTCTCGTCTCCTTTCTAGTGAGTACATTTGGAGAGCTTTGAGACGATCCCAATAATTTAGGTACTTTATCGCGTCTATGCGTGCCGTATATGTTCTCTATTTCCTCTATTTCAGCAATCTCTCCTGCTCTGAAGAGGGAAGTGAGTACTGAGCAGTACTCAAGACGGACAACACAAGTGACTTGAAGAGTACAACCATTGTGATGGGATCCCTGGATTTGAAAGTTCTCGTAATCCATCCGATCATTTTTCTGGCCAACACAATATTTGCTTGGTTATGCTCCCTAAACGTTAGGTCGTCGGACATCATTATTCCCAAATTCTTGACATGCTGTTTTCCTGCTATGGGCACATTTGATTGTGTTTTGTACCCTGTATAATGTTTAAGGTCCTCATTTTTACCGTACCTGAGTACCTGGAATTTATCACTGTCAAACATCATGTTATTTTCTGCTACCCAGTCGAAAACTATTAATATCTGCTTGTTGTTTTTCAATGTCTTCAGCCGAGGTAATTTTCATGCTGATTTTCGTGTCATCTGCAAAGGATGATACGAAGCTGTGACTTGTATTTTTGTCTATATCAGATATGAGAATAAGGAACAGTAGCGGTGCAAGGACTGTACCCTGAGGTACAGAGCTTTTAACTACGCTTGGACTCGATTTTATCTGATTGACTTACTCTTTGTGTTCTGTTCGACAAAAAATTGAGTATCCAGCGTCGTACTTATCCAGTTATTCCCATTGACCTCATTTTGTGTGCTATCACCCCATGGTCACATTTGTCGAACGCCTTTGCAAAGTCTGTGTATACAACATCTGCATTTTGCTTTTCTTCTAGAGCTTCTGTGATTTTGTCATAGTGGTTGAGTAAATGTGACAGACAGGATCTTCCCGCTCTAAATCCATGTTGTCCTGGGTTGTGCAATTCCTTGTTTTCCATAAAACTATAAATTTGACTCCTAATCACTCTCTCAAACCACTTTTATTATGTGTGACGTTAGTGCAACTGGCCTATAATTTTTTGCCAAGGCTTTACTCCCCCCTTGTGCAACGGAGCTATATCTGCAGATTTAAGTGCTGCTGGTATCTCCCCTGTATCTAGGCTCTTTCTCCATATTACGCTGAGTGCTCTCGCTACTGGTACTTTACATTTCTTTATGAATATTGAATTCCATGAGTCAGGCCCAGGAGCTAAGTGCATAGGCATATTGTCAATTTTTCTTTCAAAGTCTTCCGAGTTTGTGGTAATATCTGTTATATTATCTGCAGCTTGAATGTCATTCATAAAGAAGCTGTCTGGGTCATCAACTTTCATGTTGTTTATTGGTGTGCTAAACATAGCCTCATACTGGCTGCTTAGAATTTCACTAATCTCTTTGTTGTCCTCTGTGTACGTACCTTCAGTAGTAATTAACGGTCCAATACTGGTCGAGGTTTTTGATTTTGATTTTGCGTATGTGAAAAAATATTTCGGATTCTTTATCTCATGTATAGCTTTCTGTTCCAATTTCATTTCTTGAGACTCGTATGATCTCTTCAACGTTTGCTCTACTTCTTCAGTATTCTTGTTTATCTCTCTTGCTCCAAACTGGTGAAGACCAACCCGGGCGGCCGTGTGGAGGTGCTGACACCACCAGTGGATCAATGGTCACTATTTTTAAGACGTGTTGTGTAAGAGATGCGTGTTGAAGTCTGCTCTTTGGAGGTGGTTGTGCGCGGGGTTCATATTGATGGGTTAGTGTGTGCACTCCCTACCATTACCAGCCTCAACTGCCGCCACCACCACTACCACCTCCACTATCACCAACACCACCACCACAACTACCACCACCCCCACCACTGCCGGCAATCAATGGACTATAACATTGCCTCCCGTCGCTACATTCGCACTAAATTTAAGAGAAAATTGTGCGTTGTCCGTAGTTGATATTGGTTGTTGAAGTGGAGTATTAGGCGGCCCTGAGGCTGCGTGTGGAGCACCCGTTGACCAAGTGTTCCTGCTGTGGTGGATGTGGTACGGGGTCCAGCCGTGGTGGTTGTTGTACGGGGTCCAGCCGTGGTGGTTGTGGTAGGGGGTCCAGCCGTGGTGGTTGTGGTAGGGGGTCCAGCCGTGGTGGTTGTGGTAGGGGGGTCCAGCCGTGGTGGTGGTTGTGGTAGGGGGGTCCAGCCGTGGTGGTGGTTGTACGGGGTCCAGCCGTGGTGGTTGTGGTAGGGGGGTCCAGCCGTGGTGGTGGTTGTGGTAGGGGGGTCCAGCCGTGGTGGTGGTTGTGGTAGGGGGGTCCAGCCGTGGTGGATGTGGTACGGGGTCCAGCCGTGGTGGTTGTGGTAGGGGGTCCAGCCGTGGTGGTTGTGGTAGGGGGTCCAGCCGTGGTGGTTGTGGTAGGGGGTCCAGCCGTAGTGGTTGTGGTAGGGGGGGTCCAGCCGTGGTGGTGGTTGTGGAAGGGGGGTCCAGCCGTGGTGGTTGTGGTAGGGGGTCCAGCCGTGGTGGTGGTTGTGGTAGGGGGTCCAGCCGTGGTGGTGGTTGTGGTAGGGGGGGTCCAGCCATGGTGGTGGTGGTGGTAGGGGGGTCCAGCCGTGGTGGCTGTGGTAGGGGGTCCAGCCGTGGTGGCTGTGGTAGGGGGTCCAGGTGGGGTGTGTGTGGGGGCAGGGGAAGGGGATGCATGAGGTGCAAGGAGTAAGCCGTCAGAGTGTTGAGCCTGTACCTGACTCAGCGTGACAAGGAAGGCTCCACCAGAATGTCTCCCCCAAGACGACCTGTGATGCGCTGGTAGTGGGTGCAGGTGGAGAGGTTACCACCTGACCTCTTCCAGGACGGGGAGAGGGGATGGGAAGGATTGGAGTGAAAGGTACACACATGGAGTGGATTTTCTTGGTTGTTTAGTAACGGGCTCACCATAGCCCGTGCTACATGGACACTTGCTACAAGGTACACACATGGAGTGGAGACACGTGCTACAAGGTACACACATGGAGTGGAGACACGTGCTACAAGGTACACACATGGAGTGGATTTTCTTGGTTGTTTAGTTACGGGCTCACCATAGCCCGTGCTACATGGACACTTCGTTCTGACTAGCGAAGTCTAAAACCACAACAACTTGGTTGTTACAGTCTTGCTCCTCCCTTCCCCACTGGTCTCCCCTTAGCACCAGGGAAGTAGAACAACTCCCGAAACCCTTCCAGGTACCCTCCAGGTATACCTTCACTACACAACCTGCAGGCCCCATGTAACATGTATGACCCCCCCCTTAGAGTTCACACCCAGGGAAGCAGCCCGTCCTCCAAACAAAGATCCAAAAGTGATTCCATGCACCCGCCGAACCCCCTGTTTATGAATGAAAAGCGGTTTACACACGACTCACAACAGCTGACGTTCGAACATATCCGGAACAAGTGCTTCACTGACGAATTTTGTTCGAATCACAACGCTATAAATGCTTCACTCACGTACTACAAAAACAAATAATCGCCAACAGAACCTAAACACCTAACCTAACCTATCCTATATATACACAATATGCTAATATATTATAATATTAATTTATACTTGAGAAAATTCCCGTTTTGAATAAACAGCGTGTTAAAATTTATGAATGCGTCTGTGGGGTTGACCGCTGAATGTAATGGACTTGTGTCGAGGACGGGTTGAGGGAAGCCTTCTCCAAGAGGTCAGCCCAGATGACCTCCGGATTATCTTGCATGTTGATTAAAAAAATCCTGGGTTAGTCTTAGTCAGCATAGTTTCAAGTATGTAATATTTCATGATACTCTTGTCAAACATTGCAATGGAATTAGACTCCAGATTCTTAGGTGTAAACATCCATGGATCTCCCCCTTTTAGCCAGGTCAGAGGTCAGTCACACATAATTAATAACTCCTCTCTTGAAGAGTGTATGGTGAATGTCAAACAAGTTTAATTGAAATATTTTTAAGTGTTTGTGCACGTGTGGCCCGACCCCCCTGGCATTTTTGATCTAGGTAGCAACAGTAAATCTTCCCCTCCCCCTTTTTCGTGGGTATATATTTGGTCCTGTAGAGACTTAGGGACAGAGTGCAGGACACCAGGATCGAGAGCGGGTCTGTGAAGAACATCTCACAGCCAGGGAGAGACAGAGGTCTTAAGGTAATGTGTGTGATCTCTGAGGTTTTGTTCCATGTCCAAATTTCTTAACTTTTTGCCAGTGTTAGAGTAGGATTTATAAGTGGTGATTGACATAATTTTGGTCTCAATAAACTCATGTTAAATTTCCCGTCTGTGTCAATTGTTGAATCCTCTTAGCCTTTTGGATATAGTGGCTGACAACCGTCCCATAATTAATGACAGTCATAGAAAGTACTCTCCAAGTCAAGCAATGTTTCTTGCCTCGTTGCTTGATACAGTCTCAATGGTCAAGGCAGATGGTGGCAGCGTATTTAATCCTGTGTTAGCATTTCCTTGCTGGCAGTGTACCTTTTAGTTCCTGTGTAACCATCATATGTCAGCCCATATTACAGTGTTCAATAACAGTGTTACCAAGTGCAACCAATGGGGAAGTGTTACTCAGGATACGTAGTAGTGTTTACAGTATTAGTTTAGTATACATTATAGTGGTGTGACATTATTTAGAGGTGTTACACCCACCACCTTCACTATACGGTATTGGGTCGTTACAGGTCGTTACTGACCGCCATCACCACGCTGCTGCTGCAGCTACCCTTAAAGTTATTCACACACTTCTCTGTCAGTTTTTGTGTGCTGGATTTTAGTGTTCCGTAACCCGATAACTTGAGAGAGACGGGAAGTTGAGACACTCTAGGGAGGGTGACGGGGATAGTGTGAGGTAGCGTGCATAAGGTGACGGGGATAGTGTGAGGTAGCGTGCATAAGGTGACGGGGATAGTGTGAGGTAGCGTGCATAAGGTGACGGGGATAGTGTGAGGTAGCGTGCATAAGGTGACGGGGATAGTGTGAGGTAGCGTGCATAAGATGACGGGGATAGTGTGAGGTAGCGTGCATAAGGTGACGGGGATAGTGTGAGGTAGCGTGCATAAGGTGACGGGGTTAGTGTGAGGTAGCGTGCATAAGGGTGGTGGTAAAGCTGTGGCATACACCATGTACTGGTGATGAATGGATCAATAGAGAGGCGGGAATCCCCGCACCTGCAACCCCACCTGACTAATTATTGATCAGTCTTCTCAAACAGTGTGTTGGTCTGCGGCCTCAGCACCCCCCCCCCCCCTCCCCCCCCACACACTACCAGTGTGTGATACACACTTGCCACCATGGTCTCACTCTACACCTGTGGACACGCATTTTTTATTGTAGTACTGTGGCTCCGGCCGTAGGGCGTGTGTTGGGTGTAGGGGGCGACCTGTAGGTGGAGGGGGGGTCCGGCCCCCGGGGGTACCGGGTCCGGCCCCCGGGGGTACCGGGTCCGGCCCCCGGGGGTACCGGGTCCGGCCCCCGGGGGTACCGGGTCCGGCCCCGGGGGTACCGGGTCCGGCCCCCCGGGGGTACCGGGTCCGGCCCCCGGGGGTACCGGGTCCGGCCCCCGGGGGTACCGGGTCCGGCCCCCGGGGGTACCGGGTCCGGCCCCCCGGGGGTACCGGGTCCGGCCCCGGGGGTACCGGGTCCGGCCCCCCGGGGGTACCGGGTCCGGCCCCGGGGGTACCGGGTCCGGCCCCCCGGGGGTACCGGGTCCGGCCCCCGGGGGTACCGGGTCCGGCCCCCGGGGGTACCGGGTCCGGCCCCCGGGGGTACCGGGTCCGGCCCCCGGGGGTACCGGGTCCGGCCCCCGGGGGTACCGGGTCCGGCCCCGGGGGTACCGGGTCCGGCCCCCGGGGGTACCGGGTCCGACCCCGGGGGTACCGGGTCCGGCCCCGGGGGTACCGGGACCGGCCCCGGGGGTACCGGGTCCGGCCCCGGGGGTACCGGGTCCGGCTCCGGGAGTACCGGGTCCGGCCCCGGGGGTACCGGGTCCGGCCCCGGGGGTACCGGGTCCGGCCCCGGGGGTTCGGTTCTGACATACCGTGTTATAGAGCACGTTGTGTCAGCTGACACACCGTGTTATAGAGCACGTTGTGTCAGCTGACATACCGTGTTATAGAGCACGTTGTGTCAGCTGACATACCGTGTTATAGAGCACGTTGTGTCAGCTGACATACCGTGTTATAGAGCACGTTGTGTCAGCTGACACACCGTGTTATAGAGCACGTTGTGTCAGCTGACACACCGTGTTATAGAGCACGTTGTGTCAGCTGACATACCGTGTTATAGAGCACGTTGTGTCAGCTGACACACCGTGTTATAGAGCACGTTGTGTCAGCTGACACACCGTGTTATAGAGCACGTTGTGTCAGCTGACACACCGTATTATAGAGCACACTGTAGCTAACGTGGCACAGGTACGAGACGCGTAGGGAGGGTAGTGACACCGTTCACAACAAGTGATGCCTGTTAATAATAACAGTACTGGTGCTGTGATCATCACCAGTGCTGTTATGATCAACACTAGTGCTGTTATGATCAACACTAGTGCTGTTATGATCACAGATTTTGCTTTCTCAAGTATTCATTGGGTCACGTGTCCCTCAATATACATGTTGTGAATGTAAGAGTGACGGGTCGCCAGGAGGTGGGGGCCTGCAGCTACCCATCCAGTAGCAGTGCTGACATTACACTGAACACTGTGGCAACCAGGAGGCCTGGTCGAGGACCGGGCCGCGGGGACCTTGAACCCCGAAATCATGGCAAGGTAAGTGGCCGCTCATGTGTCGTGGCCTCTGCCAGTATCATCCTCTGTCTACAGTTATGAGTGATACACACGAACACTACCTTTAACAGTGTTCTTGGCCCAACAGTGTTAATGGTAGTGTGCGTGTGTATCATTCACAGCTGTAAACATTGAGGTAGATACTGGCAGAGGCCACGACACATGAGCGGCCAGTTACCTTACGGGTACCTTGCCGTGATTTCGGGGTTCAACGTCCCCATGGCCCGGTCCTCGACCAGGCCTCGACCTGGACTGCCCGGTCCTAACCGACCAGGGATAGGATAAGGTTACTTCAAGAGTACACGTGCCGTAGGATGGTCCAAATTTGCTTACGTGTTAGGTCCTATTGTTTGGCAGATGTATCGGGGAAGGTAGACACCCAGTAGAGTGATGAATGTTGGTGAGGGTTCTAGTACAAGTTTGGTAGCAGCATCACTGGCAGATCATCGTGTATATAGAGGTACATCAGCAGCAATATAGAGCGTGAGGACAGGGACATACAGAGCCTCGTGCAGGCAGTGGAGGCAGCACCAGGGAACACGTAGAGTTACATCCTTCATGTGGGGGAGACTAAACCATTTACAAACTAATGCTGCACGATATGGTACACCACTTTATTGTTAAGGATAAAACGTCTCAAGTTCTTGCTCTTATCCAAATGTTATTTCTAGTACATAACGTCAAGTTGGTCACTAGGGAGCGGGCAAGAGGAGCCACGTTGAGCAGATGTGGGGAGCAGCGGGGAACATTGACCCTCACAGCCACCACCGCCAGCTCAAGGTGTGGCCACCAGCTACACAATAAACTAGCCGGTGCTTGCGGCCACACTCACATATACAGTGTACAACAATTGGTGTTCAGAAGAGCCCCTCGTACTCTGCAACTGTTGCCGCCTCACTGTGATGAAGGCGGCCATGTGAGGCGCCACACCTTGAGGCACCACCCACCCTGCGGCTGCTGCTGGCCCCTCACCCCTCCACGATAATACCACCATTACCTCTATGACACTCTAATGACACACTTAACCTCCACGCTAATGTAAACACACTCCCAATATGTCGCACGAAAAGTATTAACCTTCAACGACCAGACAATTTAACTTAACCGCTAAAGGGAAAAACAATATTATCTCTGGAGTATAATTATAAATTTAGTGGGCATAATTGAGTAATTACAGGAATGTAAATGATCTTGTGATAATCTGGTGGGGAAGTTTGGCACAAACCAGGGTTTTACACAACTCCCCCCTGCACCCGAGCTATGTCAATAGGCCGTTCTCCCTCTTCGCCCTTAATTCATTACACACAGAAATCACAATTGCGTACTGTATCAAATGGCCTATTGACATAGCTCGGGTGCAGGGGGGAGTTGTGTAAAACCCTGGTTTGTGTCTCGGAGAGGCTGCAGGATCCAGTAAGTTCAGTAGAACTTCGGTTTCAACTCCTTTTGACCATGTCGTAGCTCAGTCGATTAAGGCAGCGTCTGGGATGCTCTCGGACGCAGGTTCGAATCCTCGTCACGGCCCTTTGTGGATTTGTTCATAAAAAGAATAACGTCTGCGGCATATGCGAGGCTGGTTAACATCAGAACAGCGTTCCGGAACCTGTGTAAGGAATCATTCAGAATCTTGTACACCACATATGTAAGACCAATCTTGGAGTATGCAGCCCCAGCATGGAGCCCGTACCTTGTCAAGCACAAGACGAAGCTGGAAAAAGTTTAAAGGTATGCCACTAGACTAGTCCCAGAACTAAGAGGCATGAGTTACGAGGAAAGGCTGTGGGAAATGCACCTTACGACACTGGAAGACAGAAGAGTAAGGGGAGACATGATCACAACCTACAAAATTCTCAGGAGAATCGACCGGGTAAACAAGGATGGTGGGACGCGAACAAGGGGACACAGGTGGAAACTGAGTACCCACATCAGCCACAGAGACATTAGAAGGAACTTTTTCAGTGTCAGAGTAGTTAACGGATGGAATGCATTAGGCAGTGATGTGGTGGAGGCTGACTCCATACACAGTTTCAAATGTAGATATGATAGAGCCCAGTAGGCTCAGGAATCTGTATACCAGTTGGTTGACGGTTGAGAGGCGGGACCAAAGAGCCAAAGCTCAACCCCCGCAAGCACAAATAGGTGAGTACACCTGACACGCCTCTCTCCCCCCCCCCCATACTTGACACGCTCGTCCTCGCCTCCCCCACACACCTGACTACCAAAATAAAGAGTACAGGTGCCATACCCGTACCCAGTGAAGAGTACAGGTGCCATACCCGTACCCAGTGAAGAGTACAGGTGCCATACCCGTACCAGTGAGGAGTACAGGTGCCATACCCGTACCCAGTGAAGAGTACAGGTGCCATACCCGTACCCAGTGAAGAGTACAGGTGCCATACCCGTACCCAGTGAAGAGTACAGGTGCCATACCCGTACCAGTGAGGAGTACAGGTGCCATACCCGTACCCAGTGAGGAGTACAGGTGCCATACCCGTACCCAGTGAGGAGTACAGGTGCCATACCCATACCCTGTGAAGAGTACAGGTGCCATACCCGTACCCAGTGAGGGGTACAGGTGCCATACCCGTACCCAGTGAGGGGTACAGGTGCCATACCCGTACCCAGTGAGGAGTACAGGTGCCATACCCGTACCCAGTGAGGGGTACAGGTGCCATACCCGTACCCAGTGAGGAGTACAGGTGCCATACCCGTACCCAGTGAGGAGTACAGGTGCCATACCCGTACCCAGTGAGGAGTACAGGTGCCATACCCGTACCCAGTGAGGAGTACAGGTGCCATACCCATACCCTGTGAAGAGTACAGGTGCCATACCCGTACCCAGTGAGGGGTACAGGTGCCATACCCGTACCCAGTGAGGGGTACAGGTGCCATACCCGTACCCAGTGAGGAGTACAGGTGCCATACCCGTACCCAGTGAGGAGTACAGGTGCCATACCCATACCCTGTGAAGAGTACAGGTGCCATACCCGTACCCAGTGAGGGGTACAGGTGCCATACCCGTACCCAGTGAGGAGTACAGGTGCCATACCCGTACCCAGTGAGGAGTACAGGTGCCATACCCGTACCCAGTGAGGAGTACAGGTGCCATACCCATACCCTGTGAAGAGTACAGGTGCCATACCCGTACCCAGTGAGGGGTACAGGTGCCATACCCGTACCCAGTGAGGAGTACAGGTGCCATACCCGTACCCAGTGAGGAGTACAGGTGCCATACCCGTACCCAGTGAGGAGTACAGGTGCCATACCCGTACCCAGTGAGGAGTACAGGTGCCATACCCGTACCCAGTGAGGAGTACAGGTGCCATACCCATACCCTGTGAAGAGTACAGGTGCCATACCCGTACCCAGTGAGGGGTACAGGTGCCATACCCGTACCCAGTGAGGAGTACAGGTGCCATACCCGTACCCAGTGAGGAGTACAGGTGCCATACCCGTACCCAGTGAGGAGTACAGGTGCCATACCCGTACCCAGTGAGGAGTACAGGTGCCATACCCGTACCCAGTGAGGAGTACAGGTGCCATACCCGTACCCAGTGAGGAGTACAGGTGCCATACCCGTACCCAGTGAGGAGTACAGGTGCCATACCCTGTACAGCACAAAAGGTAAAAAGTGGGCGTAATAGTGTAGATGTAACGTGTCCTTGGCCAGATATAAGACATCTTAAGGTTCAGTAGTTAGGTTTTACGCTTGTGCTATGATAGATTTGGTTATTGTCTTCTTTCTCGTCCCCTCTTCAAGACTCTAAATGTTTTCAAACGTTTTCCGCTACATTGTTGTAAGTATTATTATTGTTTGGGTTACAGGTGGGACCATGAGAAGTCCTCGGCTCTCTCACCCACTTCCAACATAACATTTAGTGAACATAACAGAGCAAAAATAGCGGCGGCCAGGAAATTGAATAGGTTGGATTATGAGAACATTCCAATCCAGAGACCCCACGGCAATGCTAATACTTGGAACCTATACTCAGGGTACTCACAAGTCAAGCCTGGCCTCGGGCCGGGCTTGGGGAGTAGAACAACTCCCAGAACCCCATCAACCAGGTATGCGAATCAGGTCATTCAATGATGGGTTACATAAAATAACATGGTATTTAATGAAGATAAGTCTCAGCTCTTGCGTATGGAAGAAATTAAAATATAAAAGCAGAAACTACGTACACAACTCAGTCAAGGAATCCGGGTGTACAGATGTCGGAAGACCTTACCTTTAAAGAACACAATAAAGTAGCCGTCACAACTGCAAGAAAAATGACAGGTTGGATAACAAGAACTTTTCACACTAGTGATGCTGTACCGATGATGATACTCTTCAAGACGCTTGTGCTCTCTAGAGTGGAGTACTGCTGCACAATGACAGCCCCTTTCAAAGCTGGAGAAATTGCTGACCTGGAGAGCGTGCAGAGATCCTTTACTGCTAAAACTATTGGGACCGACTTAAATGCCAAGATCTGTATTCCCTTGAGCGAAGGCGGGAGAGATATATAATAATTTACACGTGGACAATAGTAGAGGGGCTGGTCCCAAACCTGCGCACAGAAATAACACCACATGAGACCAGGAGGCATGGCAGGATGTGCAGAATACCCCCGTTGAAGAGCAGAGGTTCAACAGGTACTCTGAGAGAGAACTATCAACATTAGACTGTTCAACACGCTTCCACTACACATAAGGGACATAATTGGCCGACCCCTCACAGTGTTCACGAGAGAACTATCAACATCAGAGGCCCGAGACTGTTCAGCACGCTTCCACTACACATAAGGGGCATAACTGGCCGACCCCTCACAGTGTTCAAGAGAGAACTATCAACATCAGAGGCCCGAGACTGTTCAACACGCTTCCACTACACATAAGGGGCATAACTGGCCGACCCCTCACAGTGTTCAAGAGAGAACTATCAACATCAGAGGCCCGAGACTGTTCAACACGCTTCCACTACACATAAGGGGCATAACTGGCCGACCCCTCACAGTGTTCAAGAGAGAACTATCAACATCAGAGGCCCGAGACTGTTCAACACGCTTCCACTACACATAAGGGGCATAACGGGCCGACCCCTCACAGTGTTCAAGAGAGAACTATCAACATCAGAGGCCCGAGACTGTTCAGCACGCTTCCACTACACATAAGGGGCATAACTGGCCGACCCCTCACAGTGTTCAAGAGAGAAGTGGATAAACACCTCCAAAGGATACCTGATCAACCAGGCTGTGACTAATACGTCAGGCTGCGAGCAGCCACGTCCAACCGCCTGGTCGACTAGTCCAGCAACCAGGAGGCTTGGTCGAGGACCGGGCCGCGGAGACGCAAAGCCCCGAAAGCACCAACCTCACCAATAACCTCAAGGTAGACGGCATCCCACATATTGACAGCAACCCAAAATGCACCTCTTGCATTGTGGGTTGCAATGGATATGTGGGCCTGCGGGCCGCTGCAAGTAACAGCCTGTTGCACCAAGTTATCTATCACAAGTCGCGCCTGGCCTCAGGCCGGGCTGGAGGGGGGGAGGGTGAGTAAAGTAATCATGCCAGTATTCTCTCCAGGCAAGATCCCGCCTCACACTGACCTCCACTCAGCACATCTGGTCATTGGTAAAAACTTGAGAGGAATTTGTAGGAGTAATTGTGTTGGTTGAGTCGGAGGAGTGAGCGAGGGGGATGTGTTGGGCCTGCAAGCCTGGGTGAGAGCCAGCCACCATGGTCATAACTCCTGGGCTAACGTTGTGACCAGTTAGGTAATAGGAGTTTGTGGGTGG
Source organism: Procambarus clarkii (assembly GCF_040958095.1). Classification (NCBI taxonomy): domain Eukaryota; kingdom Metazoa; phylum Arthropoda; class Malacostraca; order Decapoda; family Cambaridae; genus Procambarus; species Procambarus clarkii. The sequence continues at coordinate 11,656,070 of NC_091192.1, forward strand.
AGTTTGGCGACTGTGGTGGTGGTGATGACTTGTAATAACAAGTGGCCAGCCAGTAAGTGCAGCAGCAGTTAGTGGCTGGTGCTGGCGGGTCATTATCGTCTCACACTCACCTCACCTTCACCTCCACACACAATTTTGTTTTGATAATAATACTGATTATGGTGTTGGGCGATGGTGTATCACTCTCTAGTTGGGGAGAGCTACCGGGGGCAGTTTGTGAGGCCCGGTACACGGTACACCAACCCTCATCCACCATGGCCCCCTTCCACCACCCCCGCCCTCTTCCCCAACCCCCACCCATGCCCCCCTTCCTCCACCCCCGCCCTCTTCCCCCACCCTCTTCCCCAACCCCCACCCATGCCCCCCTTCCTCCACCCCCGCCCTCTTACCCCAACCTCTTCCCCAACCCCCACCCAGGCACCCCTTCCTCCAACCCCGCCCTCTTCCCCCACCCCCGCCCTCTTCCCCCACCCCCGCTCTCTTCCCCTACCCTCTTCCCCAACCCCCACCCATGGCCCCCACCCCCGCCCACTTCCCCCCGCCCCCACCCACCCCCACCCCTTCCTTCCCTCCTTGGACCATCACCTTATATTGCACAGGTCCTGAGAATGAGGAGAGAGAACAAGAACAGGAATTCAGGAAGTTCTGGGAAAAAATATTCAGGATAAACCTGGAAGAAAATTTAAATGGACCTGACCGTGAGTGAGAAGAAGTGTGGTGGTGGGTGGTGTGGTCAACCAGGCTGTGGTAGTTACCTGGTTACAGTGTAGTTAGACGTGTCAGGTAACATACAGTAGGAGGGTTAAGAGTGTCCGGTGGTCGTGGTGAGGAATATTGTCCCATCCGTCGTGGTGAGTTATGGTTGGTGGCGACCACAGGTTGGTGTTGACCTGCTGCTCCACCACCAACCTCCCCACCTCTCCCTCCTCCACGACTCAAGGTGGTTATCTCAAGATAACCACCTTGACGCGTCTGTGATGACCCACCATGTGCACTGCTGCTCTTCCTGCTGCCCTTCTTGCTGCCCCCACACCCCCCCGCCACGCACCAACCACACTGGTGGTGGTGGTGGGCCAGGCACCAACCACACTGGTGGTGGTGGTGGTGGGCCAGGCACCAACCACACTGGTGGTGGTGGTGGTGGTGGGCCAGGCACCAACCACACTGGTGGTGGTGGTGGTGGTGGGTCAGGCACCAACCACACTGGTGGTGGTGGTGGTGGTGGGCCAGGCACCAACCACACTGGTGGTGGTGGTGGTGGTGGTGGGTCAGGCACCAACCACACTGGTGGTGGTGGTGGTGGTGGGTCAGGCACCAACCACACTGGTGGTGGTGGTGGTGGTGGGTCAGGCACCAACCACACTGGTGGTGGTGGTGGTGGGCCAGGCACCAACCACACTGGTGGTGGTGGTGGTGGGTCAGGCACCAACCACACTGGTGGTGGTGGTGGGTCAGGCACCAACAACACTGGTGGTGGTGGTGGGCCACGCACCAACCACACTGGTGGTGGTGGTGGTGGTGGGTCAGGCACCAACCACACTGGTGGTGGTGGTGGGTCAGGCACCAACCACACTGGTGGTGGTGGTGGTGGGCCAGGCACCAACCACACTAGTGGTGGTGGTGGTGGGTCAGGCACCAACCACACTGGTGGTGGTGGTGGGTCAGGCACCAACCACACTGGTGGTGGTGGTGGGTCAGGCACCAACCACACTGGTGGTGGTGGTGGGCCAGGCACCAACCACACTGGTGGTGGTGGTGGTGGTGGGCCAGGCACCAACCACACTGGTGGTGGTGGTGGGCCAGGCACCAACCACACTGGTGGTGGTGGTGGTGGGCCAGGCACCAACCACACTGGTGGTGGTGGTGGTGGGCCAGGCACCAACCACACTGGTGGTGGTGGTGGGTCAGGCACCAACCACACTGGTGGTGGTGGTGGTGGGCCAGGCACCAACCACACTGGTGGTGGTGGTGGTGGGCCAGGCACCAACCACACTGGTGGTGGTGGTGGGTCAGGCACCAACCACACTGGTGGTGGTGGTGGTGGGCCAGGCACCAACCACACTGGTGGTGGTGGGCCAGGCACCAACCACACTGGTGGTGGTGGTGGTGGTGGGCCAGGCACCAACCACACTGGTGGTGGTGGTGGGCCAGGCACCAACCACACTGGTGGTGGTGGTGGTGGTGGGCCAGGCACCAACCACACTGGTGGTGGTGGTGGTGGTGGGCCAGGCACCAACCACACTGGTGGTGGTGGTGGTGGTGGGCCAGGCACCAACCACACTGGTGGTGGTGGTGGGTCAGGCACCAACCACACTGGTGGTGGTGGTGGTGGGCCAGGCACCAACCACACTGGTGGTGGTGGTGGTGGGCCAGGCACCAACCACACTGGTGGTGGTGGTGGTGGGCCAGGCACCAACCACACTGGTGGTGGTGGTGGGTCAGGCACCAACCACACTGGTGGTGGTGGTGGTGGGCCAGGCACCAACCACACTGGTGGTGGTGGTGGGTCAGGCACCAACCACACTGGTGGTGGTGGGCCAGGCACCAACCACACTGGTGGTGGTGGTGGTGGGCCAGGCACCAACCACACTGGTGGTGGTGGTGGACCAGGCACCAACCACACTGGTGGTGGTGGTGGGCCAGGCACCAACCACACTGGTGGTGGTGGGTCAGGCACCAACCACACTGGTGGTGGTGGGTCAGGCACCAACCACACTGGTGGTGGTGGTGGGTCAGGCACCAACCACACTGGTGGTGGTGGTGGGTCAGGCACCAACCACACTGGTGGTGGTGGGCCAGGCACCAACCACACTGGTGGTGGTGGGCCAGGCACCAACCACACTGGTGGTGGTGGGCCAGGCACCAACCACACTGGTGGTGGTGGGCCAGGCACCAACCACACTGGTGGTGGTGGGCCAGGCACCAACCACACTGGTGGTGGTGGGCCAGGCACCAACCACACTGGTGGTGGTGGTGGTGGTGGGTCAGGCACCAACCACACTGGTGGTGGTGGTGGTGGGTCAGGCACCAACCACACTGGTGGTGGTGGTGGTGGGCCAGGCACCAACCACACTGGTGGTGGTGGTGGTGGGCCAGGCACCAACCACACTGGTGGTGGTGGTGGTGGGTCAGGCACCAACCACACTGGTGGTGGTGGGTCAGGCACCAACCACACTGGTGGTGGTGGTGGGTCAGGCACCAACCACACTGGTGGTGGTGGTGGGCCAGGCACCAACCACACTGGTGGTGGTGGTGGTGGGTCAGGCACCAACCACACTGGTGGTGGTGGTGGTGGTGGGCCAGGCACCAACCACACTGGTGGTGGTGGTGGTGGGCCAGGCACCAACCACACTGGTGGTGGTGGTGGTGGTGGGTCAGGCACCAACCACACTGGTGGTGGGCCAGGCACCAACCACACTGGTGGTGGTGGTGGGTCAGGCACCAACCACACTGGTGGTGGTGGTGGGCCAGGCACCAACCACACTGGTGGTGGTGGTGGTGGGTCAGGCACCAACCACACTGGTGGTGGTGGTGGCGGGTCAGGCACCAACCACACTGGTGGTGGTGGTGGCGGGTCAGGCACCAACCACACTGGTGGTGGTGGTGGTGGGTCAGGCACCAACCACACTGGTGGTGGTGGTGGTGGGTCAGGCACCAACCACACTGGTGGTGGTGGTGGATCAGGCACCAACCACACTGGTGGTGGTGGTGGTGGTGAGCCAGGCACCAACCACACTGGTGGTGGTGGTGGGCCAGGCACCAACCACACTGGTGGTGGTGGTGGTGGTGGGCCAGGCACCAACCACACTGGTGGTAGTGGTGGTGGGCCAGGAGCAGGGAACACCAGCCCCCCACCACCTACCCTACTCACATTATCCAGCACCATGTAGGGAAGTGCCTAATGGCCTCTTGCACATTCTGGTCGGCCAGCTCTCATGATTTATTGTTTTGGCCATCAAGAGAAACCATTATAAGTTTTGACAAAAGAAGCGAGAACACCAGGTATTATAATGATGGTGGCAGCAGGTGTGTGGCGGGGAGCAGTGTTCTCACATGTGGCGGGGAGCAGTGTTCTCTCCTGTGGCGGGGAGCAGTGTTCTCTCCTGTGGCGGGGAGCAGTGTTCTCTCCTGTGGCGGGGAGCAGTGTTCTCCCCTGTGGCGGGGAGCAGTGTTCTTCCCTGTGGCGGGGAGCAGTGTTCTTCCCTGTGGCGGGGAGCAGTGTTCTCCCCTGAGGCAGGGAACAGGGCGAGCAGTGTTCTCACCTGTGGCGGGGAGCAGGGCGAGCAGTGTTCTCCCCTGTGGCGGGGAGCAGTGTTCTCTCCTGTGGCGGGGAGCAGTGTTCTCACCTGTGGCGGGGAGCAGTGTTCTCTCCTGTGGCGGGGAGCAGTGTTCTCACCTGTGGCGGGGAGCAGTGTTCCACCTGTGGCGGGAGCAGTGTCTCACCTGTGGCGGGGAGCAGTGTTCTCACCTGTGGCGGGGAGCAGTGTTCTCACCTGTGGCGGGGAGCAGTGTTCTCACCTGTGGCGGGGAGCAGTGTTCTCACCTGTGGCGGGGAGCAGTGTTCTCACCTGTGGCGGGGAGCAGTGTTCTCACCTGTGGCGGGGAGCAGTGTTCTCACCTGTGGCGGGGAGCAGTGTTCTCCACCTGTGGCGGGGAGCAGTGTTCTCACCTGTGGCGGGGAGCAGTGTTCTCACCTGTGGCGGGGAGCAGTGTTCTCACCTGTGGCGGGAGCAGTGTTCTCACCTGTGGCGGGGAGCAGTGTTCTCACCTGTGGCGGGGAGCAGTGTTCTCACCTGTGGCGGGGAGCAGTGTTCTCACCTGTGGCGGGGAGCAGTGTTCTCACCTGTGGCGGGGAGCAGTGTTCTCACCTGTGGCGGGGAGCAGTGTTCTCACCTGTGGCGGGGAGCAGTGTTCTCACCTGTGGCGGGGAGCAGTGTTCTCACCTGTGGCGGGGAGCAGTGTTCTCACCTGTGGCGGGGAGCAGTGTTCTCACCTGTGGCGGGGAGCAGTGTTCTCACCTGTGGCGGGGAGCAGTGTTCTCACCTGTGGCGGGGAGCAGTGTTCTCACCTGTGGCGGGGAGCAGTGTTCTCACCTGTGGCGGGGAGCAGTGTTCTCACCTGTGGCGGGGAGCAGTGTTCTCACCTGTGGCGGGGAGCAGTGTTCTCACCTGTGGCGGGGAGCAGTGTTCTCACCTGTGGCGGGGAGCAGTGTTCTCACCTGTGGCGGGGAGCAGTGTTCTCACCTGTGGCGGGGAGCAGTGTTCTCACCTGTGGCGGGGAGCAGTGTTCTCACCTGTGGCGGGGAGCAGTGTTCTCACCTGTGGCGGGGAGCAGTGTTCTCACCTGTGGCGGGGAGCAGTGTTCTCACCTGTGGCGGGGAGCAGTGTTCTCACCTGTGGCGGGGAGCAGTGTTCTCACCTGTGGCGGGGAGCAGTGTTCTCACCTGTGGCGGGGAGCAGTGTTCTCACCTGTGGCGGGGAGCAGTGTTCTCACCTGTGGCGGGGAGCAGTGTTCTCACCTGTGGCGGGGAGCAGTGTTCTCACCTGTGGCGGGGAGCAGTGTTCTCACCTGTGGCGGGGAGCAGTGTTCTCACCTGTGGCGGGGAGCAGTGTTCTCACCTGTGGCGGGGAGCAGTGTTCTCACCTGTGGCGGGGAGCAGTGTTCTCACCTGTGGCGGGGAGCAGTGTTCTCACCTGTGGCGGGGAGCAGTGTTCTCACCTGTGGCGGGGAGCAGTGTTCTCACCTGTGGCGGGGAGCAGTGTTCTCACCTGTGGCGGGGAGCAGTGTTCTCATCCTGTGGCGGGGAGCAGTGTTCTCACCTGTGGCGGGGAGCAGTGTTCTCTCCCTGTGGCGGGGAGCAGTGTTCTCACCTGTGGCGGGGAGCAGTGTTCTCCCTGTGGCGGGGAGCAGTGTTCTCCCCTGTGGCGGGGAGCAGTGTTCTTCCCTGTGGCGGGGAGCAGTGTTCTTCCCTGTGGCGGGGAGCAGTGTTCTTCCCTGTGGCGGGGAGCAGTGTTCTCCCCTGAGGCAGGGAACAGGGCGAGCAGTGTTCTCACCTGTGGCGGGGAGCAGTGTTCTCACCTGTGGCGGGGAGCAGTGTTCTCTACCTGTGGCGGGGAGCAGTGTTCTCACCTGTGGCGGGGAGCAGTGTTCTCACCTGTGGCGGGGAGCAGTGTTCTCACCTGTGGCGGGGAGCAGTGTTCTCACCTGTGGCGGGGAGCAGTGTTCTCACCTGTGGCGGGGAGCAGTGTTCTCACCTGTGGCGGGGAGCAGTGTTCTCACCTGTGGCGGGGAGCAGTGTTCTCACCTGTGGCGGGGAGCAGTGTTCTCACCTGTGGCGGGGAGCAGTGTTCTCACCTGTGGCGGGGAGCAGTGTTCTCACCTGTGGCGGGGAGCAGTGTTCTCACCTGTGGCGGGGAGCAGTGTTCTCACCTGTGGCGGGGAGCAGTGTTCTCACCTGTGGCGGGGAGCAGTGTTCTCACCTGTGGCGGGGAGCAGTGTTCTCACCTGTGGCGGGGAGCAGTGTTCTCACCTGTGGCGGGGAGCAGTGTTCTCACCTGTGGCGGGGAGCAGTGTTCTCACCTGTGGCGGGGAGCAGTGTTCTCACCTGTGGCGGGGAGCAGTGTTCTCACCTGTGGCGGGGAGCAGTGTTCTCACCTGTGGCGGGGAGCAGTGTTCTCACCTGTGGCGGGGAGCAGTGTTCTCACCTGTGGCGGGGAGCAGTGTTCTCACCTGTGGCGGGGAGCAGTGTTCTCACCTGTGGCGGGGAGCAGTGTTCTCACCTGTGGCGGGGAGCAGTGTTCTCACCTGTGGCGGGGAGCAGTGTTCTCACCTGTGGCGGGGAGCAGTGTTCTCACCTGTGGCGGGGAGCAGTGTTCTCACCTGTGGCGGGGAGCAGTGTTCTCACCTGTGGCGGGGAGCAGTGTTCTCACCTGTGGCGGGGAGCAGTGTTCTCACCTGTGGCGGGGAGCAGTGTTCTCACCTGTGGCGGGGAGCAGTGTTCTCACCTGTGGCGGGGAGCAGTGTTCTCACCTGTGGCGGGGAGCAGTGTTCTCACCTGTGGCGGGGAGCAGTGTTCTCACCTGTGGCGGGGAGCAGTGTTCTCACCTGTGGCGGGGAGCAGTGTTCTCACCTGTGGCGGGGAGCAGTGTTCTCACCTGTGGCGGGGAGCAGTGTTCTCTCCTGTGGCGGGGAGCAGTGTTCTCACCTGTGGCGGGGAGCAGTGTTCTCTCCTGTGGCGGGGAGCAGTGTTCTCACCTGTGGCGGGGAGCAGTGTTCTCACCTGTGGCGGGGAGCAGTGTTCTCACCTGTGGCGGGGAGCAGTGTTCTCACCTGTGGCGGGGAGCAGTGTTCTCACCTGTGGCGGGGAGCAGTGCTTCTCACCTGTGGCGGGGAGCAGTGTTCTCACCTGTGGCGGGGAGCAGTGTTCTCACCTGTGGCGGGGAGCAGTGTTCTCACCTGTGGCGGGGAGCAGTGTTCTCACCTGTGGCGGGGAGCAGTGTTCTCACCTGTGGCGGGGAGCAGTGTTCTCACCTGTGGCGGGGAGCAGTGTTCTCACCTGTGGCGGGGAGCAGTGTTCTCACCTGTGGCGGGGAGCAGTGTTCTCACCTGTGGCGGGGAGCAGTGTTCTCACCTGTGGCGGGGAGCAGTGTTCTCACCTGTGGCGGGGAGCAGTGTTCTCACCTGTGGCGGGGAGCAGTGTTCTCACCTGTGGCGGGGAGCAGTGTTCTCACCTGTGGCGGGGAGCAGTGTTCTCACCTGTGGCGGGGAGCAGTGTTCTCACCTGTGGCGGGGAGCAGTGTTCTCACCTGTGGCGGGGAGCAGTGTTCTCACCTGTGGCGGGGAGCAGTGTTCTCACCTGTGGCGGGGAGCAGTGTTCTCACCTGTGGCGGGGAGCAGTGTTCTCACCTGTGGCGGGGAGCAGTGTTCTCACCTGTGGCGGGGAGCAGTGTTCTCACCTGTGGCGGGGAGCAGTGTTCTCACCTGTGGCGGGGAGCAGTGTTCTCACCTGTGGCGGGGAGCAGTGTTCTCACCTGTGGCGGGGAGCAGTGTTCTCACCTGTGGCGGGGAGCAGTGTTCTCACCTGTGGCGGGGAGCAGTGTTCTCACCTGTGGCGGGGAGCAGTGTTCTCACCTGTGGCGGGGAGCAGTGTTCTCACCTGTGGCGGGGAGCAGTGTTCTCACCTGTGGCGGGGAGCAGTGTTCTCACCTGTGGCGGGGAGCAGTGTTCTCACCTGTGGCGGGGAGCAGTGTTCTCACCTGTGGCGGGGAGCAGTGTTCTCACCTGTGGCGGGGAGCAGTGTTCTCTCCTGTGGCGGGGAGCAGTGTTCTCTCCTGTGGCGGGGAGCAGTGTTCTCTCCTGTGGCGGGGAGCAGTGTTCTCTCCTGTGGCGGGGAGCAGTGTTCTCTCCTGTGGCGGGGAGCAGTGTTCTCACCTGTGGCGGGGAGCAGTGTTCTCACCTGTGGTACTGGTGCTCTCTTACCACGCCTGCCCACCACTTGTGGTGGCTAGGTCTGTTGCGATAATTTCGGGGCTTAGCGTCCCCGCGGCCCGGTCCTCGACCAGCCTCCCGGTTACTGGACTGGTCAACCAGACTGTTGGACGCGGCTGCTCGCAGCCTGACGTATGAGTCACAGCCTGGTTGATCAGGTATCGTTTGGAGGTGTTTATCCAGTTCTCTCTTGAACACTGAGGGGTCGGCCAGTTATGTCCCTTATGTGTAGTGGAAGCGTGTTGAACAGTCTCGGGCCTCTGATGTTGATAGTTCTCTCTTGAACACTGTGAGGGGTCGGCCAGTTATGTCCCTTATGTGTAGTGGAAGCGTGTTGAACAGTCTCGGGCCTCTGATGTTGATAGTTCTCTCTCAGAGTACCTGTTGCACCTCTGCTCTTCAACGGGGGTATTCTGCACATCCTGCCATGCCTCCTGGTCTCATGTGGTGTTATTTCTGTGTGCAGGTTTGGGACCAGCCCCTCTACTATTGTCCACGTGTAAATTATTATGTATCTCTCCCGCCTGCGCTCAAGAGAATACAGATTTAGGCTCTTTACTCGGTCCCAATAGTTTAGATGTTTTACTGAGTGGATTCTAGCAGTAAAGGATCTCTGCACGTTCTCCAGATCAGCAATTTCTCCAGCAGTGAAAGGGGCTGTCATTGTGCAGCAGTACTCCACTCTAGAGAGCACTAGCGTCTTGAAGAGTATCATCATCGGTATAGCATCTCTAGTGTGAAAAGTTCTTGTTATCCAACCTGTCATTTTTCTTGCAGTTGTGACGGCTACTTTATTGTGTTCTTTAAAGGTAAGGTCTTCCGACATCTGTACACCCAGATCCTGTACAGTGCCTTTTCTTATGATTTGACTGAGTTTTGTATGTGGTTTCTGCTTTTATATTTTCATTTTTCTTGCTGCTACCAACCAGTTGTGATGTCTGGGTCTCCTGCTCCCCACATCTCCACCCTCCTCTCATCCTCTCCTCCACCCCTCACCCCCACAAACTCACTTTTTTCTTGCTCTACATATCACCACTATGACTGCCACATCACCCCTACAACTACTACACTCCATCACCCCCTACAACTACCACATCCCATCCCAGCACCCAGCGGTTAAAAGCTCTGTACCTCAGGGTACAGTCCTTGCACCGCTGCTTTTCCTAATTCTCATATCAGATAGACACAAAAATACAAGTCACAGCTTCGTATCATCCTTTACAGATGACACAAAATTCCAGGTACTCAGGTACGGTAAAAATGAGGACCTTAAACATAATACAGAGTACAAAACACAATCAAATGTGCCCATAGTAGGAAAACAGCATGTAAAGGATTTGGGAATAATAATGTCTGATGACCTAACGTTTAAGGAGCATAACCAAGCAAATATTGCGACAGCCAGAAAAATGATAGGATGGATTACGAGAACTTTCAAATCCAGGGATCCCATCACAATGGTTGTACTCTTCAAGTCACTTGTGTTGTCCCGTCTCGAGTACTGCTCAGTACTCACTTCCCCCTTCAGAGCAGGGGAGATTGCTGAAATAAAGGGAATACAGAGAACATATACGGCATACATAGACGAGATAAAGCACCTAAATTATTGGGATCGTCTCAAAGCTCTCCAAATGTACTCACTAGAAAGGAGACGAGAGAGATACCAAATAATATACACCTGGAAGATACTGGAAGGACAGGTCCCAAATCTACACAGTAAAATAACAACGTACTGGAGTGAACGATATGGAAGAAAATGCAAGATTGAACCAGTGAAGAGCAGAGGTGCCATAGGCACCATCAGAGAACACTATAAACATCAGAGGTCCGCGGTTGTTCAACGTCCTCCCAGCGAGGATAAGAAACTAGATAGTTTCCTCCAAGGAGTGCCGGACCAACCGGGTTGTGGTGGGTATGTGGACCTGCGGGCCGCTCCAAGCAACAGCCTGGTGGACCAAACTCTCAAGTCAAGCCTGGCCTCGGGCCGGGCTTGGAGAGTAGAAGAACTCCCAGAACCCCATCAACCAGGTATCAACCAGATACCCCTACATCTACCACCCCCCCCTCACCCATGCTTGTAATCCTAGGGTCCGGGTTCGACCCCCCGGTAGTGACAGAAACAAATGGGCAGAGTTTCTTTCACCTTGATGCCCCTGTTACCTAGCAGTAAATAGGTACCTGGGAGTTAGACAGCTGTTACGGGCTGCTTCCTGTGGGTGTGTGGGGGGGGGGGATTGTAGTTAGTAACAATTGATTGAGTGATAGTTGAGAGGCGGGCCGGGAGGGCTCAACCCCCACCAGCACAACTAGGCGAGTATAACCTGACTGTCCAGTGTAACACTGTGTGTATTATGTCACTTACTGTATAGTAAAAGGGAAAAGCACCGCCAGAATGTACACTACTTGACACGAGGAGGAAAACCATAAGTGAAATGCTGAAGTAAATGCATATATTATTACAACATTATTACAGAAGGTAGAGCCATAACTAAAGCTCTCGTACCACACTGAAGAATTACAACAAAAATGGTAAGCCATCAAGAGATAAGAGCAAACAAAATACTTTTTTCACATATTAGGTCAAATGAAAACCTGCACCAGTATTGATCTTGTACACTAATGAGCGGAACTCTGAAGTAGCCGTACGGAGCTGTTTAGCAATGTTATACACAATATGAAGATTATATTTGTTCATGAATGACGTTGAGAACACTGTTGTTAACACAACAATACCCTTCTTTATACTTTGAAAAATGTGTTTCCTCTTTTTCCTTCCTTATTAATATACGAGTTACCGTTATCATGGGGGTCGGTGGGGGGGGGGGAGACTGTGTGAGGTGGAGGACAAGGTTAGAGACTGTCGTGGAGGGTGCGAGTACCAGTCAAATGTTCACTAATTACGAACAAAAAAGGTCCACAAAGTTCCATATCACCTTGTACCAAATCTATGAAATATTGCCATAACAAAGGATGAAGTTTTTGAGAATGAGTTACTTCCATGCATGAATGTCCAGATGAGGCGACTGGTGGTAGGCATGTGGGCATGAGGGTCGTTGCCAGTAATGGCCTCATCAGGCGAGTCATCTCTAAGACAAAGGCTGGTCACTGGCCCAGCTGAGGTGCTTCATGAAGAAATAGACATGAAGCACAGGTAATCTTCCCTGCTTGACCTGGCCACCTGTCCCTGCAGGGTGTAGGGTACCTCTGTAGTCACTACAGCCTGGCCACCTGTCCCTGCAGGGTGTAGGGTACCTCTGTAGTCACTACAGCCTGGCCACCTGTCCCTGCAGGGTGTAGGGTACCTCTGTAGTCACTACAGCCTGGCCACCTGTCCCTGCAGGGTGTAGGGTACCTCTGTAGTCACTACAGCCTGGCCACCTGTCCCTGCAGGGTGTAGGGTACCTCTGTAGTCACTACATCCTGGCCACCTGTCCCTGCAGGGTGTAGGGTACCTCTGTAGTCACTACAGCCTGGCCACCTGTCCCTGCAGGGTGTAGGGTACCTCTGTAGTCACTACAGCCTGGCCACCTGTCCCTGCAGGGTGTAGGGTACCTCTGTAGTCACTACAGCCTGGCCACCTGTCCCTGCAGGGTGTAGGGTACCTCTGTAGTCACTACAGCCTGGCCACCTGTCCCTGCAGGGTGTAGGGTACCTCTGTAGTCACTACAGCCTGGCCACCTGTCCCTGCAGGGTGTAGGGTACCTCTGTAGTCACTACAGCCTGGCCACCTGTCCCTGCAGGGTGTAGGGTACCTCTGTAGTCACTACAGCCTGGCCACCTGTCCCTGCAGGGTGTAGGGTACCTCTGTAGTCACTACAGCCTGGCCACCTGTCCCTGCAGGGTGTAGGGTACCTCTGTAGTCACTACAGCCTGGCCACCTGTCCCTGCAGGGTGTAGGGTACCTCTGTAGTCACTACAGCCTGGCCACCTGTCCCTGCAGGGTGTAGGGTACCTCTGTAGTCACTACAGCCTGGCCACCTGTCCCTGCAGGGTGTAGGGTACCTCTGTAGTCACTACAGCCTGGCCACCTGTCCCTGCAGGGTGTAGGGTACCTCTGTAGTCACTACAGCCTGGCCACCTGTCCCTGCAGGGTGTAGGGTACCTCTGTAGTCACTACAGCCTGGCCACCTGTCCCTGCAGGGTGTAGGGTACCTCTGTAGTCACTACAGCCTGGCCACCTGTCCCTGCAGGGTGTAGGGTACCTCTGTAGTCACTACAGCCTGGCCACCTGTCCCTGCAGGGTGTAGGGTACCTCTGTAGTCACTACAGCCTGGCCACCTGTCCCTGCAGGGTGTAGGGTACCTCTGTAGTCACTACAGCCTGGCCACCTGTCCCTGCAGGGTGTAGGGTACCTCTGTAGTCACTACAGCCTGGCCACCTGTCCCTGCAGGGTGTAGGGTACCTCTGTAGTCACTACAGCCTGGCCACCTGTCCCTGCAGGGTGTAGGGTACCTCTGTAGTCACTACAGCCTGGCCACCTGTCCCTGCAGGGTGTAGGGTACCTCTGTAGTCACTACAGCCTGGCCACCTGTCCCTGCAGGGTGTAGGGTACCTCTGTAGTCACTACAGCCTGGCCACCTGTCCCTGCAGGGTGTAGGGTACCTCTGTAGTCACTACAGCCTGGCCACCTGTCCCTGCAGGGTGTAGGGTACCTCTGTAGTCACTACAGCCTGGCCACCTGTCCCTGCAGGGTGTAGGGTACCAAACTGACTAAACACCAAACACTTTAGTGATATATTAACGTGTACAGACTTGGAGCATCAGTAAGAGCTGCAGCAAGTGATCAGTAAGAGCTGCAGCAAGTGATCAGTAAGAGCTGCAGCAAGTGATCAGTAAGAGCTGCAGCAAGTGATCAGTAACAGATGCACCAAGTGATCAGTAAGAGCTGCAGCAAGTGATCAGTAAGAGCTGCAGCAAGTGATCAGTAAGAGCTGCAGCAAGTGATCAGTAAGAGCTGCAGCAAGTGATCAGTAACAGATGCACCAAGTGATCAGTAAGAGCTGCAGCAAGTGATCAGTAAGAGCTGCACCAAGTGATCAGTAAGAGCTGCAGCAAGTGATCAGTAAGAGCTGCACCAAGTGATCAGTAAGAGCTGCAGCAAGTGATCAGTAAGAGCTGCAGCAAGTGATCAGTAAGAGCTGCAGCAAGTGATCAGTAAGAGCTGCAGCAAGTGATCAGTAACAGATGCACCAAGTGATCAGTAACAGATGCACCAAGTGATCAGTAAGAGATACAGCAAGTGATCAGTAAGAGCTGCAGCAAGTGATCAGTAAGAGATACAGCAAGTGATCAGTAAGAGCTGCAGCAAGTGATCAGTAAGAGCTGCAGCAAGTGATCAGTAAGAGCTGCAGCAAGTGATCAGTAACAG